>NC_049985.1:14603971-14647039 GCF_000003815.2 Branchiostoma floridae | reverse complement strand
CCGAATAACTACGTCTGACATTCGTGTTAGAAACTTCTCCCATGTACGTGTGTTGGGGAGAGAGGCCTTAAAACTCGACAAGCACGCCGATATTTAGGCTAAAACTCGATGTTTTGCTTGCCGGGCGTGCGGTACGCCGCCATTTTAACACTGAAGACTGGTGATGTTTTGCCGCGCGGGCGGCTTTTTTTCCAACATGCCTCAATTTTTAATAAAAAACTATCATTACCTGGCGAGGTATGACGTTTGTCGAGAGCACTGACGGGGTTAAAGTTTTGGATGTTGTGATTTAGATGAACTAGAAAGGGATTTGTCGGGTTAGCGGCCGATTCCACGGGCCGGCGGGGGTGTTGGAGGGACGTCCCCTATGCTTGATGACCATACCATTTCCGGAGGAGCGCCCCCTAATTGAGGGAGAAACATCCCCTTTCCAAGAGGAGCGCCCCCTTGAAAGTCGAGGAGTGTCCTATTTTCTAGAGGAGTGTGCACATTCGCGAGGGATGTCCCCATTCGATTGGTCGGGGTGACTGAAGAGATCTGGAAGAAACAGGTCTTTTGTACTCAAACTATGAATGAATGACCTGTTTCTTCCAGATCTCTTCAGTGTCACTGACGAAGGATAGTGGATTCTATCCGAAACGTCTGACCGTTTCAAAACCATATCCAGTTGCTTGAGTAACTATTTTTGGCGTATCTTATTACCTGGATGTCTAACCTACATCGACGTAACAGATATTATTGTTTTCCTGCAGTTAACTGCTGACCAGGAGGGGGCGCTGTGGTACATCACCCTGGTCGGATCGTCCATCTCATTGTTGTCACTGGCGACGACAATCTTTCTGCTACTTTTCTTCGGGTATGACAGTCATGTTGATTTTACAGTTAGCACTGTTCTGGAACCATCTAGCCTATCAAACTAAAGATCTATCAGACAGATGAATAAACAGATCCATAAAACATGCTTAAATCGATTGACTTATAACGATGTTTTACAATGATGTTTATCTAACGCTGCACAGAAGTTGTTTCGCAGTTTTCTGTTCTAATTGCTCCAGTTGCTGGAAGACGGAGAGATCATTCCTCCTGATGAACCTGGTCCTGGCGCTCATGGCGGCTCAGGTCACCTTCCTGGCGGGAATCAACGCAACAAGCAACCAGGTGAGAATACTTCACGTGCTCTGGAAATGCAGTCTGTCATGGACACATCGTTCTTGGATTTGGCACCGTTAAGTAAATTACATGTTGCATGCGCAGAGCTTAAAGGTTGATGATAATCAACTGAGTCGTTACGGCAATTCACAAGTCACTGGATACTATTTAACCGTTTGTTTGTTTGTTTTGTATTATATTCAGACAACATGCCGAGCCGTTGCCATCCTGATCCACTACTTCTTCCTGGCCTCGTTCTTCTGGATGATGGCCCATGGGATCCAGCTCTTCTTCAAGGTAATTGTCTTAAAATATTACCGATGAATGTTGTTTCTGTCACCAAGTGCATCAACATAACCAATGAATTTTGTTTTCAGCACCAAGGACAGTGACATTATCAATGTATATCGTTTCAGCACCAAGGACAATGACGTAACCGAAATATGTCGTTTTTAGCTCCAAAGACATGACGTAACCAAAAGTTGTTGTTTTCAGCACCAAGGAAATGACGTGAGCAGACTATGTTGTTTTCAACACCAAGGACAATGCCATGACTAATAGATGTTGTTTTCAGCATCAAGGACAAGGACATAACTAATAAATGTTGTTTTCAGCACCAAGGACAATAACATAAATAAAATATGTTGTTTTCAGCACCAAGGACAATGACGTACTAATAGATGTTGTTTTCAGCACCAAGGACAATAACATAACTAATAGATGTTGTTTTCAGAACCAAGGACAACGACATAACCATTAGATGCTTATTTCAGCACCAAGGACAACGACATAACCATTAGATGCTTATTTCAGCACCAAGGACAACGACATAACTATTAGATGCTTATTTCAGCACCAAGGACAATGCCATAACCAACATCTATTTTCTTGCAGCACCATGGACAATAACAGAACTAATAGATGTGGTTTTCAGCACCAGGGACATGAACGCCAGTCTCCTTAAAGAGCTGGAATTAGAAATAGAGTTGACATGCATTTGTGTGTGCACATGAGTGCATCTTATTGCTTATAGAGATGTAGGATATACCACCATTCCACTACCACGTGTGCATTTTTGTTGACTAGCCAGAATTATCTATAAACGGTGTCATATTAGCAAAGTACACAAAACTGCACTACAAGATAGAAGAGATATTGGCTCCTTTGCTGCTATTGTGGCGCAGTCAACACTTTTTATGCAAGGGTAAAAAGTCTTTACGATTACTGAGATTGGGCTGGGAAGAACGTATCATTGACAATGCTGTAATCATTCCTTAGGTGAAAAGCGTGTTCTCCGCCACACGTGACCGCCGAGTGGAGTTCTTCCTGTTCGGCTGGATCAACCCCGGCGCCATCGTCATCGTGACGTCAGGGGTCAAACCGGATGGTTACGAGATGCAGAAGTAGTGAGTATAAATCACATATCATCTTATAACAAACAACAGCCATCAACAGCTCAATGAATACCATAGCAAGTCAAGAACAAGAGATATCAGAACAGGGCGTTCCGCTGTTGTATCGTAGAATGCAGCTAGGAAGCCCGTTATCGGGCTCGACCTTCGTGTTTTCAAACCTTCTCACATGCCAGATATCTTTATGCTCCGTTATCATCTTCGTTTGTCGCGTTGTCGAAAAACACGCAAACGAGACCAAATATACAGCCTTCCTGTCGCGGGAAAATGAATGATTTAGAGATCGGAAAGACAAGTCAAAAATAAAAATTATCACGAGCTATCAACGACCTTTTTAGAATCAATGCTATGTAATATGTACATAATAATTATACCCTCTTTTACTGTCTTCTAGTTGCTGGTTGTCGACAGATAATGGAATGGTTTACGCTTTCATCGGGCCCGTGCTTTTCATCATAGTGGTGAGTAAAAATTTGTTATGATTTTTTTCCCTTAATTAAATTGCGAAAATACAATGCAATATGTTACACCAGGCAGCGGAATGATGATGTTGTTTACTATACACAATAAAGACACATTTACAGTTCACTATGATACAATGCAAATATAATTGAAATCAATACAGATAGAGAAAAATAAATAAGTAAATAATCAATTGTTTGTCGAAAGGTGGCTCTGAAGAAATCCTTAGGATATTATAATGAATGTGTGCAGTGCATCTGAAAGTCCGATTTGAGTTTCTCATGAATAAACAAAGGTTCAAACAAAGAAACAAACAAAATTGTTTGGCAATATGGCGAGGTTGTGAGTTGACGAGCACTGCAGTCAGTCATGACTATGACACTAGTACTGTCATCAATATGTCATAATATGTCTCTTTACGGTAGACTTCATTGCATGCATTTATGAATCATTACCTGACTGTTGTTTGTTTTTTTAATAGGTCAACTTCTTCATCTTGTTCTTCGTCATCAAGACCTTCATGTCCATCAAGGCCAACTGCAAGAAGTCGGACATCCAGAAGACCAAGTACATCTTTATAATATCATAAGTCTTTGCAACTCATCCTACTTCAGAGAGCTGTACCGACACAAACTGATTCTCGCATTTGGCAACAGGATTAGCACACTGTTTGTATCCTCTGCAATCTATGAAGTTACAGTCAATTTTGAAGACGTCTGTCACTAAGTGTAAGCAATCATTGCCATGCTAGCCTCGTTTTGGTGCAATAACCCTGGATGACCTCGGAAAATCCAAAATGGCCGCCAGGCGGTAGAAATTCACTCAAGTCAATAGGGTAGCAGTCTCCAACATTGTGTTATAAGCATATACAACTGCAGGTTTAGAATGGACGTAAACTTGGAGCCGTTGTCTATTTTTCAGGGCAGGTATCCGCGCATGCGCCGTACTGATGCCCCTGCTGGGCGTGACGTGGTTGGTTGGTGTGATAGCTGTGGACCAGACCACCGTGCCGTTTCAGTACATCTTCGCCGCGGTCAACTCCGCACAGGTAGGCAGGGACTTGTTGTCAGCCGTGTTGTCATGTCCGGGATGTCAGTCCCCCGGACTCAATGATATCTATATCGTGCGATTCAGGGTCCAACTCAGGGGGGCTGTTGTACAATTTCATTGGGGAAATATTGTCCCTAGAGTTGTTACTATTTCTTATTCATCCCTAAGATGTATTAAATATGCTGAAAATGTATAAAATAAAAATTGACTTTTTTCTTCTCTCATCACTTCTTTAAGGGACTATTCATCTTCATCTTCCATGGACTGCAAAACGAAGACGTAAGTAACACCGCATTTAGTATAACAGAACGATTGTCATATCATAGTCCTATTCCATCTATAATCTAAGTCTAAGTCTATTAAGCTCTTTACATTTTTCTGTGGTTTAATTTCGGAAAAAAAGGAAAAGGCCTTTTGCTGTGTTTGAAATATGTGGTTGAAAAAATCTACACTACTGTAGTCATACCTGAGAGAAGGGATCATGACATGGTTTTGTGGTGAAAAGGTCATCATGAAAAAAAAATGCGAAAATGAAACCACTGCGAAGATTTACAGTATAGAAATATACAATCCACAATGAGTCCGTATTTTCATACGCATAATGCTATTATCATAATCTTTATAACTTAAAATCCTACGGCTATTTCAATATCATTAACAAGAGCTATTTACCACTCAAAAATCACGACCATAGGATGTCCAGAGCTCAACTCGAGATATCAAAAACGAGTCATCAAGTCCGTCCACATGCCAAATGTCAATCCATCCATGCCTTCTAAAGTTATGCTGTCCTTCCACAAACATACACACACACACACATTTGCATAAACACACGCTCTCACACACAAACGCTACCGAAAACATAACCTTCTGACAAAGGTGTAATGATCAGATCGACGCTCCATACCTGTTCACCACTAGGTGAAAGAGTCAGTCCGGCGGTACCGAAGTCGTGCCAAAGTCTCCTCCCTGCGTACGGACTCCAGTCACTCCGTACTCAACGCTAAACTCATCGGGAAAAACAACCAGACCGGTCTAACTACTGTGCCGTCACCCAAGAGCCAACATGTCGGCGTAAGTGTTTCTATTGTAGCTTTCAATATTGGTAGTATAAAAATCAAATGTTGGATAAAAGTAGAAGAGTATAATGTTGAATTTTATCTGTGTTTTTGGTTTCCAGATAAAATAAGCAAAGCGCCCTGTCCGAGAAAAGGGACTACAACATTGCGGCTGACGTTTTGTCATCGAAAGAAACCAGTCAAGGAAATGTGCACCGTGGAGAATGGGGAAAATTCTCTTTCAAACGATCTACGAACTAACATCCGGGAAGGACTGCTTCCCTAGGGCATTACGGCGAGTTTACATGCATATGTACAGAAAGTATTTAGTTTCAAGTTAGCATTGTTTTGTTTGTTCGTTTGTTTATTTGGATCGTTATACTTTTGCTTGTTAATAAGTGTACTTTTACCATTTGTTTATAGGTATATCATGATTGTGTAAAATACGACAGGTACGTCTATCCCTTACTTTCGATATTGGTAAGGTACAAGCTTTATTTATTTACTAAATGGGACAACAAAGGGACAACACTGTCAGGTGGGGTTATGTACTGACAATTGCGTAAACGAGAGTCCTGTACGACTAAATCTGTTAAGTCTCATCATTAAGTGCATTGTATATTAAGATATCGTCCTTGCTATCTTATTTCATTCATCATTTGAAGATAGCCCAAGTGGCCCAAAGGACAATGTGTACTACGAGTTTCAGAACAACGATAGAGACAATTTCTTGTAGAAAAATGAAGTACTACATGTGACAAGTTAATAGTTTATAGATCACCATTTTTATTGTATAGTTCATCCCTACTCTGGTTACTCTATTCACATATTAGATATTTTGTTAGGATGTGTATGCCGATGGGCTATGTGAAATGTGGACCAATGGGAATGATTGTGTTGTAATTTGATCAAAGTACGTTAAATGTGTACACGTATACACGTACAGAGTGTAACTGTTCCAAATACAGGAAACGTGGGACTGCAAAATGTCACAATCTGGAATGTGTTTGCTTTCACTTATGCATTTAAGTTCGCGGAGATTTAATTTCGCGGTAGCGGGAAAATAGACTTTTCGCGGTGGTTTTAATTTGGCGGTAGCACCATGCACTGTAGTCTCTTACTGTGTGTGTGTGTGTGCGTGTGTGTGATAACTCAACAGCTGGATGGATTGGTTTCATACTTGGTGTGTTGGTGGGGTGTGACGAAAGTGGAACATCTTTTGATACACCATATTTTGAAGAAGCTACGGTCACGACTTTTGGGCGTTAGAGAGCTCTTGTGCTCGGGAAGAAGTGACGTAAGTTTGGGCCACTAGTTTCCAAGGTATCATGCAAATCAAATGGGCGATCATTTTCCAATAGGGAAGGTATGACTCAGTATGTCGTAACACTTTTGGCATTTGAACAACACACACACACACACACACACACACACACACTAAATACCCCTGGGAACTGAAAGCAAGCTGCGCATGCCAGAACATTCCACCATGACGCTAGCTGTAGTTTCACTTGTGGCTCTTTTTGGTCCGTAGAGAATGCAGCTGTGAAGAAGAGTTTCGGATGGAGACTCTCTGACAAATGCTCAACAATGCTCATTCTTTTAGATTTGAATCATAGTAACGCTATAGTCTTACTTTTATCTGCGGGTAACGCTAGTTCACCTTACTTCGGCGGACTGTGGTTTCATACTGCAATATTTTGAAAAATCCAATTTGAAACCACAATCTGTCGACTTGATATCCCTAATTATCCCTGTTGTTTAAAACAAACAAAAACATACGTCACCCCTCGGATAAAGGTGAACTAACGTTATACGTATAACAATGACTTCAACAAGGAAATGAACCGATAAAATGCTGACTATGTTTGAATTAAATCTTAAAATGAGATAATACAGAAACACAGCAAACTACCGATTCAAGTAAGCCACAAGGACTAAGTGCAGACAATGAATTGGTTTCAGGGTCTTTCACCAAATTGCTTCCCTGTCTGTCTATCCTTCGTTCCCTCTAGCCCTCTATCTGAAAACTTGCACTATGTAAGGGCACTTGCCGAGTTATTCTATAGTACGTATTATTCCTGCATATGCCATGGCACTGACACTTTTTCCCAAGTTGATTCCAACCGTCTATAACACTATATCAATAGAGCTATATCAAAACAGCAAAACAGTAATAACTTTTGTGACCCTTGACCCCTATGAGACTGACAGTACGACTCGCGCTTTGATTGGTCTGGGTAGGAACATTGATCGAAAACAATGGGGTTCCCCGAACGAAACCTATATAATGTATACTGAGCGGCCTTTGTACAGACGTATGGTCAGACGGGTAACAGGGCTTCCTCATTTCCTCCTATTGGCATATGAGGAAACGACCACCACTGGCAAGTACGTTCTACCACAAGCTACTCACCACCATGGTAAGTATCTGTGAGGCCAATGGAACTGCTTTATGTGGTTATACTTTAACAATATGGTAGATATGTCGCTCTGAACTCTGCCGTCGTTGTTTACAATATCTTTCATACTGAGAGCAAGGACATTATATAGAGTGTCCTTGCCGAGAGTTTAACATAGACGAGCATTCTGTATTCCACAAAAGTACTAACATAGTCTAGTATATAGTCTATGTGCATTCAGATTAAGCGTAAGGCTTCAATTTTAAGGATTAGTATCGAGGCATAGCGACGGAACAACAGTAACATATGTTATGTTATGTCTGTGGTGCAACGGCGAACAACACTGTCTTCTTTGTTGTACCACCTTCGAAGCACTAATGATATGTGACTGAAATGAGGAAACATTTCGGTTGAAAGCAGATCATATTACGTTACCGTTAAGCCGAGTTAAGTAATGGGGAAGTGTCTGAACATGTTGGTTAAATATAGCCCATGTCATGCAACCGCCCACCTGCTAAATTCCCCGCCAATATAACAAAGGCGTAACGTAACGATCGTAGCCGAAAGTGAAAGCAGAACGTTTGCTTCTACTCGTAAACTGGCATTGAAATTAGGGTGCCATGAATTATAACGTTGATCGTTTGGACCACAACATTTAGAGTGGTAAACACAAAAGCGAGTTTTAGGTACTTTCCGCAAGAGTTTGTTTTGATTTCGGCGGACCAAACACTTCCTGGTCGGCTCACGAAGCCATGGGGCAGGTCGGAATGGGGAAATGTGCTATTATGTATGTCAGCTTAGACTCTTAGCTATCAGTGGCTATCCACGATTGGAAATAGAGCATGACGACCCTTCATATGTACACGGAAGTACATACCGTAAACCCATATTTACTACCAACGTAAGGTTTGTTCGTTTGCTTCGACCTTTGACCCCCCCTTAACGATAAAGGCCTTTGTTCGCACTCACACAGTATAGTGTATCTGTATATGATGTATACTAATAATAGCCTTAGATATTTTTTCCATTAATCGACACAGATTTAGGCAAATTGATTAATTGAGACAGTTTGGTTGTTATATTTAGGTACATAAATCTATACATAACCGTACTTTGTGAGCTAAACGAAGAGTGCGCCGTCCATACCTTTTGGCTTATGGGCGGGGCAGCACCAGCTGGGAAAACATTGAAAAAATTTAGGACAAAATGATTAGAAGGTTTAAAGAAAAATTAAGGGTGGACTTTGTGTCCATATGTAAGGCCTTATAGCTTCAATTGATAACATCAATCAAGACGATTCTTTATCCCTGATCAAACTGAACAAAAAAAAGGACATTCCTTTCCAACATCACGTGTGACGCAATCAAAGTCTTCATTATCTAATCAATCTAGTCTTGGACATTTCAGCTTGTGATCCTGATATTGCTGGTCGACATTGTGTCCGCTACATCTCAGACGACACCTGCTACACCAAACGTCGAGTGTAGGGGGCACAGTCGGAAGTACAAAACGTTTGACGGAGACGGGAACCCTGTGTGCGTACCCTGTTCCTCCTGTTCTCCCGGGTACGGCGTCCTGAGACCGTGTACAGAGTACCAGGACACGGTGTGTGAGCCCTGCGAGCCGGGGAAGACTTTCTCTGGTACTGACAGTCCATGGAGGCGGTGCGAATCGTGCGTCCAATGTGCTGCCCACGAAGTGAGGAGACGAGAGTGTACCCCAGCCAGGAATGGGAGATGCGGCTCTTGTGAAACAGGTGGGACACATTTGTTAAAATTTACCGTTTTGTAGACATTTAATTAGTTCATTTTAGGATCTTGTTACAGCGATGATATGCCTTCGAAGGTATTATTGAAACGGCACACACAACATGTGACGTTAACACGTCGATTAAGTTTAGAAGAGTCTAGGTAATAAGACACGCCAAAAAGTAGTTACGTACACATTCAAGCAACTGGATAATTTTGGAAACGGTCAGACGTTTCATATAGTATCCACTATCTTTCGTAAGTGACATTGACGAGTGATTATGGATACTTTCTGAAACGCTTCTGACCGTTTCCAAAATCATATCCAGTTGTTTGAGTAACGTTTTTTTGGCATGTGATGTTAAACGTTTTACTCAGGAGCAATACACATACATGTACTTGCAGGCTGGTTCCATAACGAGATAACAGGAGACTGTGATGTCTGCTCCTGGTGTTATCCTGAATACCCGGCTATCACCGACTTCGTGAGCGAGTGTAACGTGACGGGGGTGGCCACAGGCTTCCAGTGTGCGCCAATCATCGATGCGCCTTACCCTCCTCCGCAGGAACACATGCATCTTACAACGGAGGGAACAGGTCATCCGACAGGTACTGTCTTCTCCGTACTCTTACTCTAGTCTGGGTACCTGTCCTTTAAAAAAAATTGAGGGCAGCGAGTGCAAGGCCAAGGAGCGGCCGGTAGAAATCGGATGGTGCCCAGGCTACTCTTACTCCGGAGCAGTAATGTTCTTTGTTTTGACTCCAGAGCAATACGTATACGAATGGCTCTTCAATAGAAAGACGTTTATGTCATCTTAATACCCCCAAAACTACAAAGATATGTGGGAGTAGGAAGACATTGAATGTTGCTGTCATCTTAAACTTGATTGTTTTAGAAGAAACCACTTTGCTTGGTTAGGTCTTGGTCTAAGATGTTTTTTAGCTTAATATTATTTATGATAATTTTTTCCATGCAATTCTTTCAAAATAGAGCGACTAGAGTATCATCACCTTGTTGAATACGTGGGTGAAGAAGACCACTCACATGGAGCCAACAAAGAGCTAGACTTGACGACACATTGTACATCGACTGATACTCCCCCAGTCTCCAAAGACATCACCACTGAACGTCTCAGAGGGCCAGTGCCCATGCGCACGCCACAGGTGTCTCCGGCGCCTCGAATCGAAGTGTCCAATGGGCTGCTGGCTGGTCAGTCGGGACAAGATCATCAGAACACAAGTCCTTCAGCCTTGCCTGTTGGCGCTGTTGTTGTTGGTATCGCTGTGGCAGTTTTAATCTTAATCGTCGTAATCTTGGTTGTGTATTCTATCAAGAGTCGGAAAAGAGCCTGTCTTGTGAAAGGAAATGAAGGTTTGATAGAGTTGACGGTTTCGGAGAGTCCGACGGACAAAACCCCTTTGGTAGAAAACCATGAAGCTCCGTCCTTTCAAAACACAATGTCGACTGTTATCATTTGATAAGTGACAAAGTCAACTGAATCACACAGTGCCTACGTACATGACAGTTTGTACAATTGTACAATTGAAGCGACACGGAAAAATTAAGCCCGCGAGAATTTAGATTAGTCTACTTACTCTACTACAATGTAACTAAGATTTAGATTAGAACATGTTAGCTTCAACTTCATGTATTCTGAGTAGTAACGTAAGGAAAAACATCAAAATTTGGCCTGAAATTTCTACATCAACCCTACGCAGCCCTCTCTCTAGATGCATTCATACTCCTCACACTCACAATGAAACACCAACACAAGTGTTAGGATGGGCGCGAGTGTGTGGGTGAATTGTAGTCAAAGACAGAAAATATTAATATCAAAATGCATTCATCTATGGTTTAATACAGATATATTTCTTACTTGTATCATAATACTATTTTATGAGATGCTATGTGGTATAATCATCGGTGTGGTCGTCTTTGTAACTGTACTCACAGGGCCTGTAAGCTCCTATTTATTTTGTTTCTTAACTTCGCATCTTCCATGTTGAATGGTTGAAACCTTTGTAGAAATGTATGTTGCCAATAAAGTCACTTTTATTTTTTCCTTACAATAAAGGACTTAAATTTCACAAATGATCAGACTATTTCTTTACGAGTAATTAACGTTACAATCTCAAGGGATCTTAGTAGAACTAGAGGGTGACCGGATTTAGTTTTACTTTTAAGTTTTCCGGTCCGATCGGACAAAACTTCAAATCCGACAAGTTTGACTGACACAAATTATTATTCAAGTCACTGATCAACTGTCTGTTGTAAACGCGACATTACATCGTTTTTACCAGATATATATAGAGCTGTATTTATCTCCAAGCAGAGGTTGGGTCACAGTGGCCAAAATTTTTACCCCGAGGGGAGCGAGCTAGCCTATAAACATCCTGGCCACTGTTATCCTCGAGATCCAACCTCTGTTTGGAGAATAATAGAGCTATGCTGGAGCTTTTGCAAACCCATGCACAAGCGCCATTTTCAAAGCGCATACATTCTCAGGCATGCGCAGAAATTACATACACCCGAAATAATCGGAAAGCCCCAGATTGAGTTTCGAAGACTGTATTGTTCAGCCATGTAACGCAAGAAGGGGCGTGCTATTCAACCCTGAGGCATTTCCTCGTCAGAAAAAGCAAGGGGACGAAACTAGGAACAGCCTAGTAGGAATCATGGTGGACAGGTGTTTCTCTCGGTGTTTTGTGGTAAGCATATACCGTAGTTGAAGGTGTACTGTCGTTCCCTAACACAAGTACTGTGCTACTGTAACCTGATATGGGTTAGTTACTAAGCACTAACAAAAGCGATGTTTGACATGGACGTCCATGGTATTATTATGGCGGGAACTTTCTTCTAGAATTTGTAGAGCATAACACAGAATATTTACATGTCTAAAGGCTATAGTATGTGTCTATGTCGTCAGCTAGGGCGGATATGCCTTGCATATACATGTTCAATATAACTGCAAACGTGTAAACATGCGTGGCACGCTATGGCTTAGCAACACCTCGTGTGAGAATAATGGTGGCCCCCGACTGAACTTGAAGAACCACTATTTTTAAAGCTCGTTGTCACGGTTTAGTTGAACATAAAGCCGAACTTAAGTGCTGCCCTGAGTCTATATTCCATGGGTAAATTCGGAATTACAAAAGACGATTTCATTGTCGAGCCACCTTTCACATTTGTTGAATAGGGAACGATCCACGTTGGCACATATTGGTCTGTTCTATATACATTTACAGCGATCGATACCACTAACGTTAGTAAACAAAGGAAAGCACGTACAAGCTACGTGTACAAGGTTTACAGGTGTGCATTGTATGTATAGAGCACATTGTACTAGAGAAAACGTACAAATCACGTATATTTTAGTGTTCTTCCGTGCGTGGACACCGTTGTAGAAAGAAACCCGCATAGAGACAACCTCATTAAGCACATATAGTATAGATAATGTGGTAGTCTGGTAAGGTTCTATACGCCACTAAGTTACCATGACCAGACCAATTAGCTAATTATATAATAATGGGCGTGGATTACTTACGTGGCATACTAAAATGAAAGGCACATCCACTTAGTTTTCGGTCACGTGTTAGGAGCATTCGCAAGTATAAGCAACATTTAAGGCTAAGGGACTCAGGCTAATCAGTTTGAATGTTACGAAATTCTGTTGGATTGAAACCTTAACATGGATAATTCATAACTTGAGTTCGCATTCTGAAGCTATGTTTCTTTTCTGTTATCATCATAATTCATAGGTCGCTGTTCTTTCAATCCGGGTGCTTCATGCTTTGCCAACGACAACACTGGATTCTTCCTCAGATATCCAATGCCGCGGACATGGACGAAAGTACAAGACCGTCGACTCAGACGGCAAACTGGTCTGTGAGAACTGTTCCAAGTGTCCTCCCGGCTATGGTGTGTCTGTGGAGTGTACAGAGTACGCAGACACGGTGTGTGAAGTGTGCGTCGATGGGAGGACGTTTTCGGGAACATCCAGCAGTTGGAGGCGCTGTGAAGCGTGCTCAGTTTGTGCTACCCACGAGCTGACCAAGAGGGAGTGCACGCCTACCAAAAACAGCAAATGTGGACTTTGCCTAATTGGTAAAATACTTTTTACAAACATCTTAATGTCTAACGTCTGTACGTACGAGTGGTCGCCATTTCATATTTGCCAACTCAGATTGTCATCGAAAGTGAAACAAAAAAATTGTGTTTTGTATTTTCATGATTAAGGTTAGACATCCAGGTAATAATATACGCCAAAAAGCACTGTTACTCAAGCAACTGGATATGGTTTTGGAAACAGTCAGACATTTCAGATAATATCCACTATCTTTCGTTAGTGACACTGACGCTGGAATCCAAATTGTCTTCAGTTTGACTTTGTCTTACCCTGTTTCCTATTGGACATCCAAAGTTGTCTTCAACTCTTTTGCATTGATATGTAGGCTATAAAAACAGTTTCTTCCTCATCTACTCAGAGTCACTGATTTAAGATAGTGGATACTATATGAAACGTCTGTTACCCAAATCGTATCTAGTTACCTTCGCCGAGAAGGTTATATTTTGGGTAGCGTTTGTTTGTTTGTTTGTATGTATGTAGAAGACCAGGATAACTCAAGAACGCCTGGATGGATTGTATTGATATTTGGTATGTGGGTAGGTCTTGATGAGACCTGGAAACGATTAGATTTTGGGCCCCCTAGAAGCCTGTTACGGTACTGCAGCGGAACTTCCTGGTTTGAAATCTCGAGTTCTAAACATGCTGCGGCTATGATTTTTTAATGGTAGACAGCTCTTGATGCCGAGAGTAAGTGGTGTAGGTTTGGGCCCCCTGGTGGCTTGTTTTGGAACTGCAGGGCGGGTTTAGTGTCAGACTTTAAACGGGAATAACTCAAGAAGGGGTTAACGAATTGTTATGATTTTTGGTATGTGGATAGCTTAAGTGATGCTTCATATAATGACATATTAATTATGCAAATATTTATCTAATTTGCATGATTAATTATGAAATTTTATGAACATGCTCAGTTCCAGTATGGGACCATTGCAACATGTGACACCTGTAACTGAGAAGGAGAAGAATATTGATTGATATATATTATGCAAAATAAATACCTAATTTGCATAATTAATGAGAAAATGCTACAATTTTATTGTCGTAAATGACAGTAACTTCTTACTTGTAGCATTTGGAAGTTATGTACGGGTGAACATCGTTGAACATTAATTATGCAAATGAGGGGCTCATTTGCATAAATTATGAAAATGCGATAAAAGCCTTCTTTCTTAACATAGATTGTGTACGTCTGGTGTCTGGTAGAGGAAATGATCAACTGATACAATTTATGTAAATAAGAACCTTATTTGCATAATCAATGATAAACAATTAAAGCAGCAGTTGTAAAGAAAGGTAGGAATATTTGGCGAAGGTATGGGGTCGTGGAACTCTAGTTGCTTGAGTATCTTCATTTTGGCAAGAGAATTGTTTCTTTAGAAAAATGCATGTAAGGACCAACAATGTATTTTCCAACCTTAACTGAGCTCTTAACTGATTTTCAGGTTATTTCTATAACGACATTACCGGGGACTGTGATCGTTGTTCTTGGTGTTTTCCCGAGTACCCGAACATTGCCGATCATGAAACTGAGTGTGACGTCACAGGGGTGAAACCTGGCTTTCAGTGCGGACCAATCATAGACCCTCCCTACCCTCCACCCCTGGACAACATGGAACATTCCAGTTTATCCAAAGGTGATCACGTTTGCCATGATCATTACCGTCTTTTCACCTTTGCCTAAAAGGTTGTTTTCGGCGTGATTATCTGTCTGAGTGTGTGAAAAGCATTTAACTCGAGAAGCCTTGAATGGATCCTGACGATATTTAGTAGGTGGGTAGGAGTCGGGAAAACGGAGGTCAATGTCGATTAAGGCCCCCTAGCGGCTTGCTAAAGTACTGCTGTGGAACTTCCGCTTTTTATATCTCGTGTTCTGGACATGCTGTAGTCGTGATTTGTGAGCGGTAGATTGCTAATAGCTCTTGGGACAGAGAGTACGTTCCAGCTTTTCTGGGACTACAGGGGCCGATTTTATTTCAAAGTTTGAACGAAAGTAACTCAAGAACGTGTAAACGAATTGTCATGATTTTTTGGTGTCTTTTGGAATTCTGTATAGCCAATATTGACACAATGATATTCATGCCTGTTTTACAGGAGAAAGCACCACAACAAAATTTCTGCCAAAGAGAACTACACGGTCTGACATGGAGTCATCAGAGGAGAGGCAAAAACGAACGTCAGAAGTTTATCAAACAACTTCAGAATTTCACTTCATCTCCTCAAGGACGTCACCGACAAAATGGCCTCCTCCAAACGACACAAGAACAACATCTGTATACGCAAGGACTGCACAGACGGCTCAACAACCTATTTTCATCACACCGCCAGCCAATACTAGTGCAGATTTTTCCACAGAACAGCGCGTAACTCGAAGTCCTGTACCACCAACAGCACTTGGTGTCGCATTAGCCGTCTTAGTAGTTACGGTTCTTGGGATTTTCTGTCTTTACGTTAAGCGTGATGCTGAGAGGTATGACAGGGAAAACGTACTTTTACAAGAACAGGAAACACCCGAGGATCTGGCACTCGTGGAGCCGCTGTCAAGTTCGGAAAATAATGAGTTTCTTTCTGCAGAGCTCGCGATCGTTGTGTAAATATCCTGCTGATTTGATGGATTATGTTCATACTTTTTCAATGCTTTTCCTGAGACATGTTTTTACGTGCCCTTCCTAAACTGTAAGGCCTTAAAAGTTGTAAGAAACACAATATAACAGTTTACATGGATGTAGATCAAATGACGTTACCATCATAATAGTGTAGTGTACTTTTTTTAAACAGCCAGCATTTTGCTTCAATTAACATTGTAAAAGAATGACATGAGAGCACATTGCTTCCAATTCCATTACTGTATTCCTACAAATAAATCATTCCAGTTTTGAACTGGCATGAAAGGCACAATCTACAAGCTTGGCTGAATATATGAGATACTATTTTGTCTTAATACACAAAATGTACACTTAATGCATAGATACATGCATCCACGAGATGTGATCTTCATGTAGCAAAAATCTCGTTCAAGAACATAGATTGAAATACTACAAAGCATTGCTTGGCAATCCCTTCAGTGATCAAATAACAAATATTTACATCTAAAATCCATAGGGATATCAACATACAATATCTTCATTTACATATTAAGAGCTATCGGCTGACATACCAATTAGCCTATAATGAGTACACCAGAAATTATACAAAATTAAGTACATCACAATCAGCATAAACAAGTGTAGAGAAATTGCCCTTATCAAATTAACCATTGGATAACTGATACAACATTTGTACTCACAAAAACTTTTTTTTACAAAAGTACAAATGGAGATTTCATGTCTGATATAAATCAACCAAATAGAGATTTACACCATTCAAATTATAAAGGTATTCACCTTGATTTCATTATATGTACATATCTTTTAAAAGTCCCCAATATACTACAAATATGTTCAAGTGAAGGAAAATTACATTTCCTTTCTACATGTGAATGTGGGAATGTTAATAGAATATACATCTTTGAACAGTGTCCCCTTAAAATATCATGATTTCGGTTCATCAATTCTGATAAAACAACAGCCAGTTTGCTGATGGAGATACAGGAAAATATCTCATCAATAGTGATACTTGTTTTAACCATATTATCATACTAAACTGCAGCCTCAAAATCCTTAAAATCTGCAATCAGGTAAAATTACTAAGTAGAAATTCCTTGTAAAATGGTGGCAAATTTTGATTCATGATTTTAAAAACGTGTCAAAGTTTTGCCATGAAGAAGTTACACCTATTTCTTTTCTTCTTCTCCTGTAATGCAAAATGGCACACAAGCTTCCTATCTCTAACTCAAAAAGTATATTTTATGGATGACGTCATCTATAGACTCAAAATCTGATGCAAGAGGGCAAAACAAGAAGGGCAAAACAAAGAAGGGCAAAATTAAGTAAAAGCTGTGAGGGAGTCTAATTTCTGGTTGGGAAGTAAACTACAACACTTGTCTTGTTTCTACAACTACATGTACACCCATGACTACCTCACTAGTGTCACTTCCACAAGTACACTCAGGGCTATTACACAAGCATAGGGAATAGAATTTCTATTTCTTTGTTTCAAAATCAGGTGAAGATCAATGTGCACTGATGTCATCCATAAAATTTACCCGCTTTGGCTAACCATGTATTATTCCATCATGGCTGCATATCTACCAGTTCAAAAGTCTCCCTGTTTGAGTCACAAATTCCTAACTTTTCCTTTCCTACAGACTGCTCTGACATGATTCCGTCAGCTACATCATCATCATCAGTACTTTGTAGCTCTAGTTCTTTCTTCTCACTATCTACATCGTCTCTTTTGCAGCATTCTTCCATTTCGTCTGACTGGCTATCTGCATTTACATCTGTCACATCCTCTTTTTCAACCATGTCATTTTCCTGATTCTCCTGTTATTTTTTACAAAATAGTCCACAACTGTACGAACTACATCGCTTCTCTTTATTGTCTCATTGCAGTACTGCAGAAGCTCTCCAACTGTTTTGTTTTTAGACATTTTCTTTTTTGATGCTTTGTTTTCTGATGTATCGTTTTCAGACATGACCTTTTCTAAGATTGCCTTGAAAGGAGAATCTTTGCTAGCAAGTTCTATGAATTCTATATGATCCACTTCATCATGTTTTAGGCCATAGAAGCTTGCAATATTCCTGTAGTGCCTGTCACGTCGCTCCAACTTAACTTTCATTTTACCCAGTAGATCTTCGTTGTCCAGGATCTTTTCCAAAGGCATGCGTTGGATGTAATCAGGGACTGAAAATAAACAAGAATAAAAGTTTTAGAAGTTTTATCTGAAAGCTTCACAAAGCCTGTTCCCTATCTAACAGTAAGTGATTTATGAAGGAAATACATTCAACTCAGTACAATGTAAGCTTGTGAAAATTGCCTAAAAGTTTGGCTTTGAAACAGAGATGTATTCAGAGAATCCCTTGCCTATGGTGCTGTTAGTAATACATGTGTTAAGTTGCCTAAGCTCAATACTCACAGCAAATAAGCCCTTTCCTCGAGATCATAATTCATGTGCAGGAATTCTAGGTAATATGTCAAAAGAGAAGGCCCCAAAATTGAAAATAGTCCTCGTCTCGACCATTGTTTTTATTTACATAACAACGTCCAGGCACGTTTTGTTTTATTTTTCCAGCCTTTACCTTTGACATATTACCTAGAATTCCTGTCACCGAACATGCGTGTTGATCTTTGTGAAAGGGCTTATTAGTGAAGGGGGTAAGACAAATTGTGTTAGAGCATGGAACAAGCCTTTTATGTGTCATCTGGCATTGAGAAGGATTGAGAGAGATTGGGGATATGAAAGTTAAACCTCCTTGGGAGGTGAAAAGTGGAACGATGGAGCATTCTTAGATATCCAATTTGTATAACTAACAGAAATACGTGACCAAATAGGGATATACCAAATGCCACTGTGTCATTTGTGGCTCCTTCTCCAGCTACAGTTTCTAGAAAGTCAGTCTTACTCTCCTCCTCCTCCTCCTCCTCCTCCTCCTCATCATCATCATCATCATCATCTTCCTTCAACCCTGGGGGATGGAGAATCTCACTTCTACCTGATACCAAACCTGAACAAACAGAATTTACAAAATTTGTCTATTTTGCAAAAC
Source organism: Branchiostoma floridae (assembly GCF_000003815.2). Lineage (NCBI taxonomy): Eukaryota > Metazoa > Chordata > Leptocardii > Amphioxiformes > Branchiostomatidae > Branchiostoma > Branchiostoma floridae. Next base: position 14,627,989 of record NC_049985.1, on the reverse strand, counting down.
AACTAAAGACACTGTAATACAAGGAAAAATGTTAAAACAAGATGTGTTGGCCAGTTAACATAGATCTGAAAGTAGTAGGTTTATAAGATTTCCACTTTTTCATCACTTTGCTTTTCATGATTTTATTATTATTTGTATACGATAACAAATTTTATGCTCAACATGTCTTGGACACTTTACAATTACTATGGTATCAATATCACCTTTGGTCTCATTATCATTATGTCTTATTAACCTTTTGGAGCTGTCTCATCCTTCCTATTGTCCCCAGCCATTCCAACATCCTCACCATCCTCAATTGCTGTAAAGGTAATACAGGTTCAGCACCAAAGGAAAGTGATGAAAGATTGGCAACACAAAAGTGAGATTATGCTAGCTTATGTATTTTCCTAGTCTGTGTTTTACAGCGTGGAACATGGGGTTGGCATTGCTAATGGTGGTGCAAAAGAGGTAATATTTTGCCTGTAGGATACATCTGTTCAATGTTTTTATTGTTTTGGAGCGGGGACAAGTGACAACAAATCCTGTAGACATCGATTAATTTGTATTGAAGGTGGTTGCATTATCTTGTTTACAAAGAGCCAATACTGTAAATGCATTTAAGTTCGCGGGGATTTCATTTCGCGGTAGCGTGAAAAAGGACTTTTTGCAGTGGTTTTGATTTCGCGGTAGCACTATGCACTGTAGTCTCTCTCTGCCATGGAAAAATGTGCACGGTGGTTTTAAGTTTGCGGTGAAGCGGCCATCGCGAAAACCACGAACCACCATGAAAGTTTCTGCATTTACAGTAATTTACTAACATGTGTTTGACCCATAATTAGATAAAAGCCTTTAAATTACCTGCAGGAATTGGGACTGCCTTGTCAGGCTGCCCTGTTCCCTCCCCACTAGTCTCACCAGTTTCTTCCTGTTCTCCTGTACATGAAAGAAAATGGTTAACACTTAACACTGTGACAGCAGCATGATTGCTTATAGTTGAAAGTGTAGTCTTTCTTTCCTGGAGGATCACAGGACCAGACTGTTACATTCAACAGGTTGATTTGAGTGGGTAACAGTACTCCATTTCCATTGCACATTCACGCACATGGATGCACGTATGCACATGGATGGGATCTATGATACGTTATACTTGATATCAACATAAGGCATGGTCAAAATGGCATGCAGGTCTTCAGTTTTACGATAACGTGTAGGCAATATTACTTTTATTCTGTTCTGTGCTTGCACTTTTTATGAACCTACCATACTGGTCCAGTTCTGGGGATACATCTGCTCCTACATCTGGTGGGACTTCAGGTACTGGTACATCTGCTGATTCTACATCAGATGCCTCAGGCTCGGCCTCCTCAGGTAACAAAGCTGCATTTGCCATATCTGTGGTAAAATAGTTTGTTACAGGATGAGATATTCATAATGCAAATCAAAATACAAATGAAAAAAACAAAATGAGGTAACCAAATGAGTAATATTGTGGCGTCCTCATTAATAAGTGCACATCTTTCTACCAATAGACTACGTTTAAAATAGCCCAAACGACCAAATGTTATCTGCAAGAAGTATTTGTGACTCAAAAGTACAAGAAATTTCCCTCTGTCCAGGACTCATCAAACACAACTACAAATGTATTATGAAAGATGAATGGTAATTGTGATGAAGAATTTGCTATTGCTAAGTCTGTTCCAGTTTGTCCAAAACGGCCGTAGCCAAACTTCTGCCTGACGAGTACACAAATTGTGAACATTTGTGCTTGGAACACATACCTGTGGTTGGTTTCCTCTCCCAACATTTCTTCATGCATTTTATTTTCTGATAAATCTTCTTCCTTTTACATCCAACTCCTATCAGTGCTAACATTGTTAAGGTAGAGAGGCCAAGGGCAAGTCCAATGTAGAGCATGGTATGCTGATGACCAACATCTGGTAAAGAAGAAAATACAGCACTTTACTATAATGTGAGTGTGAGTGACAAACTTACACATACAAAAAGCACATCACATTACATGTATCATCTCAATTTATGTACATGTATTATCCTTAATGTTTGTAAGTAAACAATACTTGTATCTAATTGTAATCTCCAAGCAGATCCTTCAATGGCATAAGATGGTACCAAACTGGCCAAGGAGTGTAGTCATCCAAGAGATGTACAGTACATTTGCCCGGTAGCGAAACACACTCCTAAGCCGGCATCACTTTTCTGCCAGCTTTTGATACTATCTTATGCTACTGTAGGATCTGCTTGGAGATTATCTAATTGTATATTTAGGACTTGAGAAGCTAGTTGTGTAATACCTCGAGATAAATTAGATGTACAAATTTGTCACATTTGTATACCTGAGTTTATGTTATTTGTCATGATGTCATCTACGTAATGTTATTTGATAGTGACATTGGTTCTAATGCAGTAATTATAGTGCAATTGTTACCATGAGAAGGTTCATCACTGGGAGTCCCTGGCTGTGTGCCATTTGCCTGGGGTGTACCTGTTGCAACATCTGCAACAGTAGAAGTTGATTCTGCAACTGTTGGTGTTGAAGTTTCGTTGGTGGAACCAATTGTTTTCCCGGCACCTGTGGTTGTATCTGGCATAGCTGTGCTCCCATTGGTCACAGAGACTGCGGTCGTTGGGGTTGTAGAGGGAGGAAGAGGTGGCTGGTAGTCCTGGCAGGGTTGTTTGGCATACGCTCCATCGGAACATAGGTAGCCTCCACTTGCAGCAGGACTTCCAAATTCTCGAATGCAGGCATCCGCATTGTCTGCATCTCGTGGAAAGACAGAACCGCTACACTTGCAACAGACTGGTAGGCATTGGCCCGACCTCCCAAACTTTTGCCTTTTATGATCATGAAAAAAAAGGACCAACAATAAATTACCATGATTATATCCAGATTCCAGACCAATGACATTACATTATTACAATGAAGTGTAATCAGGCTTACGGATCCTTGATTGTTCATAATGGGGACCACTACCATAAAAATTTCACAAATGTGTCACTAAATGAAATAACATGTAGTTCTAACCCAGGTATTACCAACCAAATTTGACAAAACAATACACAGTGAGTCTGGAAATTTTTTACAGTACATTGTATATGCATAAAAATAAACCTTACTAAATGTCAACTGATAAATGAGGGTGCCAAATAGAGCATATACATGTAAGTATTGTTGCCCTTAGAATGTCATGACAAGTATGAATTAGTACCATGCATACAAAATGTAATATTTCCCCTCAACACAACTAATAATTATAACATAATGCCATTCGTACCCCTCGTCACACACACAAGTGGCATCTTCAGTTTTGCTGCATATCGTCTGGAAGCCCCTCTGTCCACAGTCAGTACAGACTTGACAGCCATTGATCCTTCCATCTGTGGAGAACTGATTGTCCCCACACTGTTCACATGGGTCACTCAGTGCTCCATCTGAGCCATATCCACAGTCCTTCTTTGGTTGTTCACCTAAACGAAGAAATGTGCCATGGTAAGAGTGTGGTAATATGGTATAATATGCCAAAAAGCAGTTACGTCACTGACGAAAGGCACTGGATGGTTGTCTGAAACGTTTTATCGTTTCCAAAATCATATCCAATTGCTTGAGTAAATGCTTTTTGGCGTATCTACCAGTGGATGTCTAACCTTCATCGATGTAACCCAAGTATCACATACATGTTTCAAAGTCATACACCCTAACAAATACATTTGCATCATACAAAAGTTTTATCTGAGCAACATATGGTAGATGTACAAATGACCGCAATTGATGTATTTGAGGAAAACATCAATGATATCTTTAAAGTTATATATACATTCAAAAGTCTTGTACATTTATGTAACTGAGTGGTACAGTACTAGTGACTAACAAGTTCAATATACCAGCTGTGTAAGGGAATACTAGTAGATGGCCATGGGTTGAGAACACACTCTAATGACAAGTGCAAACAAGAGCTAGGCTGAACTATATACCTTTTCCACATTCGCATGGTGCACATTTTCCCTGACTCACAGGATAGTGGTACCAAGGACAGGAATTGCTGGATCTCTCGAATCTCTGTAAATTTTCCTGAAAATAGAAAAACCAATATGAAACATGGACACATTCTTAATCTTAGTGGTATTGTCCTTACCAAACGTAAAACAAAGACACGTAGTTGAATATTGCATAACTGTAACATACACTCTGAACACCTGTTGGCCTGGTGCATGTTTTGGATACATTGGGAGAAGACTGGTACCTTTTCAGCTGTAAACACTCATTTTCCATTTGAAATTTGCGACAGGGCGATAAAACTGTGGAAGCTGTTGGTTCATAGATTATAGCACACCGCAATTCTATCATTGTCAACTTATAAAACTTGTATACTTAATGTTTTTCAGCCTCAAATGCAAGCAAGCACAATCTAACATGGTGGCCAAGAATTGCTTTAATCTTGAAACCGGACTAACTCGAAATAACTGGTGAATACATAGGACTTGCTGCATATTTTTTAATTCATAAATGAATAAACGATGTCTCCAGAGCGTACACAAGGTTGTTGCCCCATATACACTGCATATTAGTCGTTTGTGGTGTTTAGGCAGACCCCAAGAGAGACAAAAAAGATACATGCAGTACAAGTGGCAAATTTTAAGGCAGCTATATTCTACTTAGTATAACTATAAGTTACAAGTGATGTTTAACTGCAAACTCGAGAAAATGATGAATTGATGAATTGTTAAATCAGTATCACTTTAAAAAGACATGCGTCACAGTTATATTATGTTATGTTGTGACGTCAGCGGTATGCTAATGAACCACTGTTGTATCGCCATTATGGTAATGAGGGAAGTGTCCCTGATGTTATCCGCCATGCTGTTGTGAAGCCATTCAGAAGTACATTAAACCGAGTTGCGTTTATCTCCACACTGGAGTCGTCCTTGCGGTCCCTGTAGTTAACATGCATTGGCATAATATCGGCAGTAAGACTTATACCGGCCGATCAAAAATAATGGAATTTAAAGAGATCTACACATGCAACAATAGTTATTTCTGAGGTGTGCACACTTCAGACATCTAGGTGTCCAATACATCATTTACAATCATAGCGGTTGTGACGGACAGAAGTTAAATGAAAATCCTTGACAGCATACGTCCGTTTTCTCATGACATTTTGTATGCTCATGCAGGTTTATGTTTTATGCATTTACTAACAGAAAAGGAAGGAACATCAGAGGAGGTATAAAGGTACATAGCGACAGTTAATTGTGCCGTGTTTCTACCGGCCAGTATTTTCACCCCCTCGGCCCCTCCCAACCACGCGCCCGTTCGCCGTGTGATTCCGCGGCGTGTTACAATTACGATATTACGCTTTTAGCAAGACAAGAGTGGCAGAAAAGTTACACAGAAGAAGTGGCAAGGGTAAGCCATAACAGAAACATGTAACTGGAGAAAATGATGCGTTGACAATTTGTCAAATCAGTATGGCTAGAGAAATCGTCGTAAACGTGCCGGTATTATGATAATAGATGTTAACTACTGACGATGTCTTAACATCTTTTAACAAAAAACGGCAAGTTCTATAAAACTGTTAATATCATTATGATAGTTACACGTGCTGTTAGTATTAACGTTACATGTTAAAGGTACATTATATACATTTACTGATCGGTAGCTTAAAACAAATTTAGTAGTAATACCATCATCATCAAGGAGATTTAAAATTAAAAGTCCTTTTAAAAAACCTGCTGGTTACATTACAATATGTACTGATGGCAGCTTTGGCAGCATATAGGAAACTATCATTAAACAAGTCTGTCATCAACATAATAGTTGTATTTAGAGTGATAGAGGAGGGCAATTTTTATCATCCAACACGTGTACACCCTGACTTGATAAAATAAAACAGACAGAAACTTACCTCGACATGTAACGTTGGTTGGTCTCCGGTGTTTGCTAGCACTTCGGTAGCTTCACAACATGCGAGTATAAACGTCACCACAAACAGGACGAACAGAACAGAGCGACGAAACGTCTTCATTCTAGACACGACAGAGGGTACGTGTAGTAAACACATGCACATGGAGACGTTCGTAACTAGTGTCCCAAGTCAGCTTTAACTCAGCTCAAGTCCACAGTCATATAACATCACGTGATGACGCTGGCTGATTCATGGTGTCCGAGATTCCTCTTAATTTGTCCTTGTATCTGGCAATTTTTACCACCGACATCAAGGTCAGACCGATCCTTCCATTCTACAGTACCTTAGCAACACGATGGAATATTTGCTGGAGTCCAGATTAGGACATAAATGGGTATTTTCTCTGTTTTCCCCAACCTACGCAACCCAAAAACTGCTGTACGCCGCCATCTTGGAAGGGCAAGAGCATACGGACGAATCCATTTTGCTATATCGGTGAATACAACATTTGATCGTTTCTTTCCATGCATTTTGTATGAATGTGTAGGCAGCAATACTTAAAACAAACTGATGAAAGTACATATATCATGATATATGTTATTGATTTGAACATTGAATATCAATGATGAGTTTTTGTTTTAATATCACATATTCCCATTCTCCCCTCCTAGGGACAAAACATCGTTTGTCCCTCGATATTTGAATGACGTCATATATAGGGGAATCCCCCTTCCTCCCAGCATGGTGCAACACGTTACATGTATTATGATACCAATGCACTAGGGAGCTTCATCAACGAGCTAGAGTGACATACGATGGAAAACCATTTGGAATTTCGCGTGCCGATCATGTTGGGTTTTGGGACGGAGGCCCAAAAAATTATTTTATGAATGACACTTGATGTGCGAGTACAGAAAACAAAATGGACAACAAACATTGTTTATTGTGATTTTTAGACTCCTGTACAGCCCGATTCAGTTTTCATAAGAATCATCTGCCGAGCAATTTTCTAAAGATATCTATAGACTATGTTGTAACAAACAAGAATCAAGAACTGACAAGCTGTTAACAATCAATAAGTGATATGTCACTGTTTTTTTATTGAATTAAAATTTATCACAATAATCTAAAGTAACATTATAGATCTAAAAGGGCAACATCAATAAAACAGTTTTTGTTTTAAGGGCAAGGAAGTTATGTAAAAGTTCTAGCATATGAATCTATGGTAATTGTTGCCTTTGACAAAAAGGCTTGTTTTCAGTTGCACAATGGTGACCAGTGGGTCCGTATGTAGGTCAACAGCATTTACATTGTAATTTTAGAAGTTGTGGATGGATCTTCATGATAAATGTGTGTATAAGTTCGTTCGAAAATAGTTTACCTGGCATTTTCCTATAGTACTGCATCAAGCTTTGTATTTTTGTGTATTTGTGGACAACTCATGAAGCTGTGAATGGGACTTGTCATGATATTGAATAGTGAAATAGTTTCAGACAAATCAACAATGGAGACAAATTGGTCAAGTTTAAGTTTCCAAACTTTTGTGCTAAGTGTATATACAGCCAATATTACGTACAGAAAATGAGGCACGAGCACATGGTAGCAGAACCTAGATTACAGCTGCAGTACCTGTTCTTCCAAAAAAAGGCAGTATGAAAGTTCTGGCCATGGAGGCTAGCTTGAACTACTGCAACCTTTAACCTCTACATCCTCAACATAAGAAATCTGCAGTCACCTTCTATCCCTCAAAATCATGGAGTTTTATAGAAAGAGTCATACATGACACTTGCACAAGTCTGTTTGTTTTATTTGGATCTCCATTAGCGGTACCACCGAAGTGGTACCGCTATTCTTCCTGGAGTCCGACAAATATAGGTATATACAATAAAAACGAACATAATCAACAAAACTTATACACTTGGTAAACAGAACAGTAACAAAATTAACTGAGGCAACTTAAATTGAACGTGAGAGGTCAGAGGTCAAAATAAAACGTCAGACGTCATTGTATGCAAGTGTGCGCATACAATGGCGGGAAATCTAAATAACATCAAATTGAATTATGATGATACATGATATTAATCAAAATGTATATGAATGTTTTATCCATACAGCATTTCATCCAATCAAGAAGGTTGTAATATAACCTCCTTGATTCAATATCCTACACAAACTCTCAACATGATCCTTTATGTACTTAAAGTAACATTCAAAAAGTTTGCCAATCTTCCTTCTGGTTCTACATCTTGGATAAGATGGATAAGATATGAATGGTTGCAACATTTAAAAAAAGACGCTCTCTTATCATCATATATGCAACTGCGTAAAAAGCACACTTTGTGGCTTACAATTCAAATATTATGACATTTTTATAGTCAAGTCCCCATCATTAAAATCAAGCTAGGCTTGCTCAAAGTTTGGACAAATACATTTGCATAAAATTTCAATATCTCATGATCACAACTTGCCTTTGCAACACAAAGTGGTCATTGTTACATTGAACAATCCAATTCTCTAATAAGGTCTCTTATATCATTTAACAAATTTGTATGATATAACAGAAAAGTTCATAGTCAAGCTGTAATCTTAATGACATGATTCATATTTAGACCTAGTTTCTTAGATACCAGTATAACAACAAGCTACTTCACAAAGTATGTTACATAAGCTTGAAGTTGAACTTTGTTAATGCTACAACTTGATAAGAGCGTGATTATGTATGAATGTGTGAAGTTGAGCACTCCTACCAACAGCAAAATAGAAATTATCTACATCAGAAAATGCTTCAGGAATCCACATTTTATAACACTGTCATCAGCTGTAGCATTGGAATGTACAAGTACAGTACAGCCAGACCTGGATTTAGCGATCATTCAAGAGATTGAGGAAAAACGGTTGCAGACGACAGATAGTTCCTGAGTACAGGGTGGGGTTAGCTATGTAAAAATGGAAGAGGCTGTTTTAATGTTGCTAATGACTGGAGGTACTGGCATGTGTCAGGCGGTGGCCCGACCAGGTTTGATTGTACATTTGTAATGAAACCCTGCACTTTTAGGCTACGCTATATATGTCCTATCTTTTTACTACTCATAACCAAAGTAAAACATTATTGAATTATTTCAACTGTGATATGCAGCTCAAAAATTGGACTCACCCAAACGTTCGACTGTACAGCACTAAGTCTTTGTCAAGGAATGTTTGTTTGTTGTATCTTTGTGGGTCAGCCGTCATCAGCTTGCATAGCCTGCCTAGGCTGGCCCAGTGTAATGATTTGTTGTCATTTTCAATAAATAAAAGGAATGAACAGTCGAAAATTTGGGTGAGTCCAATTCTTGTGTTGGATATTACAGTTAAACTAGTTCAATAATGACTTCTACCAACACAGATGAACTTTCGAGTTAAAGTAAAACATTACATGTTCTGTTTGATAGTTTCTACTACATCCCCCCTCTTTATCTGATACAAAACATTCATTAGGTCTCCCACGGATGTGTCAGGTCTCTCTGAGGTGACCCTCTCTAACACTGCCTCGGTGCGCCTGCCATGGCAAGCAAAGTACTCCAGCTGATCACGTGGGATGTTTCCCAGCTTGGCCCCCAAATGCCTCCAGTTCTTGCGACCACAGCAGTCCGGGTCAAGCTTGACCTTCACCTCTTCCAGAAGGTCAGCATCATCCATGAGCTCTGACAGGGCGATGCTATAATAGACAGCTACAGAGAGAAATATGTATCATATTTAGAATATTTGATGACAAAATATATAGACAACTTCTTAATGCACACAATGATATCCTCACAGAGTTGTCCAACATTGGCGATGCATTTTGATTGCATGTACAATTGATCAAAGCCTTACGAAAGTTTCCAGCAATACTTGCCCCCCCACATATGGTATTTGCTGCTGCTGCGTTTGAATACCACCCCAAAAATTTCCTAATCATATAAACAAATATTACAATGTCGTGAACATGTATTTAATACAAATGTGCTAGATATCTGCGATACTACTGTGAACTACTATTTTTATGCACATTAGAAGTTGTTTTATTTGCAATGGTATGTGAATAACAATTTCCTGATATGACTGATATATACACTTTGGAATTTAAAGAAAAGATACAAGACATGTACTTTAAGCAAGACCCAATCTACATATGAGCTGTACAAAAAAGTTATCAGCCTTTTGCATGTATATCTGTAACAGAGGGTAAAGATCTTTTCTACATTCTTTCTTGTGTCATATACACAAAATTGTAGGATACATGTACATTTGTATCAAGTGAATACATTTTGTAATCTTCTTTTATATGAATCTGTCTGGTGACCATTTTGGCTAAAGTCAATGAGACTAACGGCATTGACCTGACTTGACTGCATGTAATAATGTTAACACATCATACATACCTCCCAGGACAGATGTTCCAGCAGCATGGTCCCTGTTGCCCTGTGCAGACTGATCAGATGTCCCATTACGGCCACTGCCAGGAAGGGATCCTTCTGTTTGCAATCTTGCATCTCCACTGCTGTCTCCTGTTGGGATCACAGTTGTGGAACATGAAACCAAGTCAAGTCAAAATTTTGATTCTCTGATTCTAAAAGATGTCAACATTGGAATATCAAATTGAAGGATAGTCAGAAGAAAAAGTATGCACACTTTAAATTTGGTGCAGTTTCAGGCAGTAAAAGTAAGCTGAACTAAAAAGATTGGTATAGACTGAAGTTTTTTTAATGAATCTATACTGTATGTCAAGATTACCAGGTATACTTTATTTCACACTCATAAAATATACCTGGTTCTTCCTTCCCATTACTTCCGCCACTTCCACCTTCCTCTTCCAAACATGGCTGTCCTGTCACATCTGTGGACTCTGTAACAAAGAGAGTACAAAGCACAAACCCAATGAGAACATTAGATTTCACCATTATTAGTTGACTCTGTTGATATTCTTGTCATTCTTATGTTGCGAAGTGACTTACAATGTAGTTTATGTTCATGTCATCCTGAGTTATATGTTTTGTTGTATTCTTAACTTTGTTAATTTTGATTGTTATTTTATGTATCTCGAGCAGAAGACGTCTATAAGCTCATTACTGAGCTTTCTGTCCTATGCTCGTTAAATGTATGCGAATGAAATAAATAAAAAATTAATCATTATTACCCAAGCAACTGGAGATGATAATTACAAAATCATATCCAGTTGCTTGGGCAATAATGATTTTATTGCTATTTGGTGTATATGAACATGAAAGAATGGGAGGATATAGATTGATCATTTAGTATTACTACAATCATTCATAATCTTTTCAACTTACTCTTCACATGTAGCGTCACTTCCACCACAGCAACGATGTTGATCTTCTTCGGTTCTTTGTAGATGACACATTGGTAGACACCAGCATCCTTCTGGCTGTTGATGGTGTAGTGGAGACCAACAGCTTGTGGCAGCAGTCTCCCGCAGTGTCTCCACTCAACGTCACCGATGCCACACAATGGCACATTCAGCAGCTCGAAATCCACCATTTCACCTGAGATAAACATGTTGCATTACCAGGGATCGAAATTGCAAGTTGGCAAAAATTTGACGTGCAATTTGAAAAATTTACATGCAAAATACTGCAATGTTCTAGTCAGCATCTATCATTCCGTCCTTTGGCGGAATTTTGCTGCTCAGGACAGATAAGAATTTTGCCCATTCTGTCACTTTTGGCGGACAGAAATCGGCGCATGAAAATATAGACAGAACTTGAAATTTTGGAAAGATATCCACATAATCAGCATGTAAGTTTGCAGCAAAGCCAAATTTGATTATTTCTAACACCTACTGACGACCAGTGACGATCCCCGTCAGACAAACAAAGGCACCATGGCCTTAGTATTTACTATAGGCCAGGTATTTTCAACCTGCAAGATTGCAAGTTCAGAATATTTTTACGTGCAAATCTCAAAAATTATGTGCAAATTGCAAGTTAAGTATGTGTATTTTGACCCCTGATTACCATTACAAACAGAACTTTTACATGAATGTTGACATACTAGTATATCACACTGAAGTACAAAGAGCTATAGTTACCATCTTTATCTACAGAAACCTGTCAGTTTTGTTTGAAAAAAAAATTAAATAAAGGGCTTAATGGCAAGCCGTACATCCTTTACTGTAACATCTAATATTATAGAATAAAACAATCCTATTCCTAGTGACTACATATAAAAAAAGCTGACCTTCGATGGGTTCTTGTGGAGAGACATGCAGCATAATGCGAGGCTGTGGTGGGGGCGTATCTCCGTTGGATGGTCTCGTTGCCTGCTCAGTTGGTTCTACTGCAGTTCCTTCTTCTAACTCCCCGTCTCCACTGGATAGCCTCGATGCCTGCTCAGTTGGTTCTACTGCAGTCCCTTCTCCTGACTCTCCACTCATTCCACCAGTACCTGGGCTGTCGTCTAACCTCAGCCTGACCAGCCTTGCCATCATCTCTGGGTCTATCTCGTCCTGTGCTGCAGTGTCCGGTGGGTCACTTCTCGCCAGATCACTGAGTAGTCCTGCAGTCAGCTGGGCTTGCATGTCTCCATTCTGTTCCTGCCTGGTAGATGGTACAGCGTTTGCTGGACTCAAACGGGCAGCAGCCGAAGGTGGTGAACTGTTCATCTCTGTTTCAGGGGGATGTTCTGCGGAGGAGGCACTGTGAAGGGACATTGGTTGGTCCCCAGTTTGTTGACCACAGGTCAAATCTGAACCTGTGTCCAACAAAAGTCCAGCTGTAGGCATGGAGGTAAATGAATACCCATCTCTTCGATCGATGCTGAGCTGCACACCCTCAAGCTCCGCGGGATTGCCGTCACCCTCCTTTTCATTGCTCTCCACCTCCCACTTTTCATCTTCAGTGCCAGCAGCATCCTCTACCTCCTCTTCATCCTCATCCTCTTCTTCTTCTTCTTCTTCATCTCCATCTTCTTCCCCTGGTTCTGCTCTATCAGCATGTTGGGCTATCGCTTCCTTTGGTGATGTAAAATCGTCTGACGTTACTTCGCCACTGGAAGATGACAGATCTAGATCTGTCTCTGCATCTGATGAGTGATCGCTTGACATACAGGAGGAGCTAGCTGTGACAAGGCTAGGCAGGCTAGCTGTGTCAGACATGGGAGCGTTCCCAACGAGGCTTAGAAACTGAAATCGTGCTGAATCAGACCCATCTTCCGGAGGTGGGAAGCGCCGTGGACTGGGATTTTAACCTCCAGAACTATGAGGTTGCCTCTGGCCAGCTACAACTTGTTGGGGATGTTGCTGGGAAATTGAAGCAGCATTGGGAGCCTGGTTCCCTTGGGGCGGTGGAGTTGCTCCATCATGTTCTTGTCTCCCCCCATCTTGTGAAGAGCCTTCTCCTACGTTTCAATCATCAAATACATATCAAACCAAACAATTTAGAATTAAAGGGTTTTGAATTAAACAAAAGGTAAAACGCCATATGGCTATATGCAATGAAATGGGGAAAGAGAGAGAAAGACACATGTATCTCCTGACAAATCATATTAAGTATCTACTAGCCCAGTGCCATTCAAAAACATATCATAAATGATATATTATGATATGATATAATTAGCCATCTCAATTGTTTTCATTAAGGCATGCAACGTTACAACATCTATTTTTTATACAAATCAATCCATGTGTAAAATGTCCATGTATCCTAAAGCATATAGTCATTAAATGGTGATTTTAACTCAAATTAACCCATGTTCAGTCTATGTTAATGGTTATATAACATCATCTGTGTAATGTGGAAAGACTCAAAGAGCAAGGTCTACAAATCAAATGTCACATGCATAACATGTATGCTCTATATATGGCAATGATTATTGTATTAAATTTAAAGCTAAGCTTCACCTTATATTGGTTGTATGTTAAATAACATTTAGTATATGCAATACAACTAACCTGATCGTTGTTGTCCGTAGTTATAGTTGTTAGTTGTGCAGTTGTTGTTGTTACTGTTGACCTGCACATTGCCCTCAAATGTACAGCCTTTGAAGACCACACTTGGGATTGGGAACATCTTTAACTGGAGTCAGGAATGTTGATCCCCACAAAATGAGACGCTGAAATGCACGTTTAATAATTGGCGGAGAGAAAATAAAAAATCAAGAACACCCCCACCTAACTCCTTCATCTTTTCCCCCTACTTACCCGTTCACCTTTTCCCCCGGACTGCCCCTAAACCTGTACTTCATCTGTACCCCCGTCGTTCATCTTTACCCCCGGTGTAATTCATCTGTTCCCCCGTCCTTCCTCTTTTCCCCCAATGGCTGCCGTCAACCCGAATTGCATGTAGTCGACACGAAAATCATTCGGAAAGTAACAATAATGGTTGCGCCACGGAACATGAAATAGCCTATTCTCTAGTACACATTCTGGGCCACCTTTCTGCCAAGTGGCGTTTCACAACTCCTTCCCAGTCTTTACTGAAAAGCCACGTGCCGTCAGCAGTGCGTAGTTTGTGGCGCTCCACCCTCACATATAAATCCAGCTACCTGGAGGCTTGGTGGCGGACCACTTGAGGCCAGGATTTTCTGGCATTCCAAAAAATCATTAGACTTTGATACTGACCCGTGTTTACTACATATCATCCTGGAGGTATGAATCAAAGAAGGACTATACTTCAATGATATCAGATAGGGTGTATATAAACATATCATGGTAGAATGTAATCAGAAACGTTATATTTCTAGCCTCCTTTGCAGACTGGCTGGCTTTTAAGTTTATGGGGGGAGCACTGATTTGCGATTTTGAACATTTGTTGGGGTTCTGTAATGCAGGAGAGGGGGTTTGCTGAGGAAGGGAGGTATTGTCCTGCAAGTTCATGTGGAGCAATAACTCCCTTCCTCACAAGCACTTTGAGATCCCGTTCTGTACCAACATGGCATTACTCGAAGGCATTAAACACTTATTTTTCATAGAACTGGTGTGGCAAGTATGTGCAATTGTCTTGAATATACAGCCATAATCGAGCCTTCATGGGTGGGGAAGCAATATTTGTCTTGTATTATCACGCGCTCCGTCACTTCAGTTGTATTAGCACGCCTATACACAAAGTAATGTATCTTGGCGTAGTGGATTAACGAGTAGACTTTTTAACTTATGGTCTCGGGTTCGAATCCAAGTTGGTGTACTTTCTTTTTTTTTCGATAATATCAGTTCACTATTAATCACTTAAACGGTTGTTCATATTGAAATTTTGCTTTCATCAAGGAGGTTATAGTATATATGTGATATAACCTCCTTGCTTTCATAAGGGTTTGCTTCTTGTGTTCATTTCATAATAAGCTTCTTGATACTATCTATTTGCGCTATTACAGTGTGTATTCATTGAAATATATTGAAGTGATACTGGCAGTTTACTGGTGAAACATTACAGATCTGGCGGTGTAGTTTACAAACATGTATTCGCAACTCGTCTATGAAAAGGAAACAATTGGAAGAGAGACCTTGCAGACAATCCTAGTTAAATGGGCACAATATACAGTCTTCATACATACCTTGTAACGTTAGTTGTATTTCGAAAATTGAACGTAAAAGAATCATGGTACGCAATTCTAACTCAGTACAAGGTAAGAGTGCGGCTTTACTGCATCATGAAATATAACGTTCGACTCCAAATAACTAGGAAACTATTGAAAGAAAAAGCTCGACGAAAAATCGTTAATCAACAGACAATAGGTGTGAACTATTCATCCCTGTCCCTCGTGTGCCACTAGATCAGTACGTGGTAATTTGGTACTTTGCATGTGAAGGAATCGTGTCCTCGCTAGAAATCTACTGGTTGTGTTTTAGTAACGAGCCCCCCCCCCCCCCAAAAAAAAAAAGAAATCTGAGTCTTTCTGAACTTTCTGAGCTGAGTTGAGTGAAGCACCCAAACTGGTCAAAGCAAACGGTGATGACAGTTTGAATAAAGCCACAATTGAGGTCTTGGCAACACGATTTTGGGAAAAAATTATGGGAAAAGTTGTTCGATCGCGATCTTACGTTTCCAAAACTTACCTCGCGCTCGCCAGGTGGAAGACGAAGACTATTGTCAATCCAGCCACTGCCGATCGCGACTACTGATGGTACCGGGCTCCCTGTGTCACTTTCAAGACAGGGACAAGGTATGATACAGGTATTAAACGCAAAAAAGGGGACTAGACCCTAACTTTTTCACGCAGGAAAAAATACAAAAACATGACGTCACGTATGCAGCCACGAAGCTGGCTTTCGATTTGAATCCGCCGATTCGATCTGGTGTAAACATTGTGTGAGAGCGACATCTAGCGATAACCAAGTGAAGTAACGTTCAGTTCAGTTCAAGCCCGTGAAGGTCGTAGGGGGCCAGCGGCCTGGTAATAGCCAGCATAAGTAACGTTATAACCATAAAATACACAAACGTAATCAACTCGCTTTGACCAACAACAGAATACACACAATGTAACGTTACAGCCAGTAGGTAACGGTAGGTCACCTTTATCCGTTGTTTTTAAATAAATACCCTAAATACCCTATTTTTTTTAGAAACGACAGAAATAGGTTACCCACGGATAAAAGTGAACGAGCGTTACTTACTACCGTTACCCAATCTGAGCAATGAGGCTCGAGGCACCTAATCTCGGAGCAGATCCTACGATAGGATAAGATAGTATCAAAATTCAAAAGCTAGAACGTTAATTTGAGTCTTATTGTTTTCAATCAATCAGTTAACAGTTAGACCAATCTAAACGCAAGTTTTATTTTGATTGATATAGTGCAAAGGCTGCTGGTATACTACTCGGTGTAAACAGTGGCACATGCAGGAAGGTTACACTAATATAGAATGAATCAAAAAGCGTAGAATCTCTTGTGCCTTTAGGTTTTTTTCCCGTTTTCAGAGGGAGGTAAAAAAATCATGAATATTCCTGTTCTTCTTCTTCTTCTTAGTGCGTAGCCTCTATTACAGGGTTTATTAGCAGTTTTCCTTCGCCTCTTCCAGATTTATCCTGTTTCAAAGTCTGCAACTGAAACGTTCCTGCAGTTCCAAAGAAAGCTGCTAGATGGCTCAAACGTATACCCCTTCTTTAGCTTTCTGAGCGGAGAAAGTACTTGCAGTTGGCCTACGTTCAGGGGTAATGGGGCACTATTGATTAATAGTACTATTTTTGATCGAACAGAAGCTAAATGCTGACATTTTCAGTCATGACGTATGTCATATGTATAGAGTAAACATTTGATGGCAGCGAGTGTTTACAATGTACAAAAATATATCAAGATAGCAGAAACTGCCATGCCACAGTGAAGTTCTTGATGTCATATATCATATGATGTTTAACATACAATGATAATTTATTTCCAATCTTGTGATGTTAGACGTCATATGGCATCAATGTTAAACGTCATATGACATTAAAAAGATAGGCTGTGTACATAATTAATTTTGCTGAACAGCCTGTGACAGGCCCGAATTAGAATTATACAATCGCATTACAATGTTTCAAAATGTTCACGTGTGGATCCAAATGAAGTCAAATTGTGTGTGCTTGCTCGCGTGCGTGCAGTCAAGTGTGTGTGCGTGTGTGTGCGCGCGCGCGCGCGCGCGTGTGTGTGTGTATGTGCGTACGTGTGTGCGTGTACACTTTCTACTGGACACCGTGGAGACACAGTATAACTCAGTTACGTACACTGGACAGGTATGACGTATTCAAATGGGACGTAATGACGTCTTACACAGGAGCCCGGAAAATAAATATTTGAGAGGAGAGATAAATGTTTATATATATCTTGAAAGTATGCAGCAATCCTTAGCAGTTGCACCCAGAACTTGAGTGAACAAGCATCCACGGTGAAGCATCATGTTCTGGTTGGCTTTTGTACTGCTTTTCGCTGTTCAGCAGGGAGGTACGTTTATTACCTTACCCAATGAGTTTTTCGTCAGCTTCCGTTCGTTCGTGCGCGCGCGCGCGCTTGTGTGTGTGTGTGTGTGTGTGTGTGTGTGTGTGTGTTTGTGTGTGTGTGTGTGTGTGTGTGTGTGTGTGCTAACAGATCACTGCATCTAGAGTGCATTTAGAGACTCTTGACGTAAAAAAATGACCAAAACGAACGGACACGGACTATGAACGCTGAGCTTTCGCTCTTCTAAATGTTTTGTACCATGGATATGTATGTTGATAGATTTATGAGGATTCGATGTAATCTGTATCTCTCTTATATCTTACCTGACCTCTACGTTTATACCTCCCTCGTGGCCTCAATGAAAAGCGGTCTACAGGCCGATTTGAACTTTTCATGAATAAACTAGAGTTCCGCGACCCCATACCTTCGCAAAATGATTTTAACCTTTGTTAGTAAACTGGTGCATTAATTGTTTGCAATAATTATGCAAATAAGGTCCTATATTGCATAAACAATATTTGTAGATCATCTCCTGCACAAGGATAACAGACGTACACAATCTATGTTAAGAAAAAAGGCTTTAGTCGTATTTCCTGATAAGTTATGCAAATAGTTTCACATTTGCATAATTGATGTTCAATGATGTTCACTTGTGCATAACTTCCAAATTCCACAAGGAAGAAATTACTGTTATTTACAACAATGGGGTTATAGTAGCCTGTGTTTACACAATCTCTCGCTGGCTGGGGTTAATGACCCCCTCGACGGCAATTGTAGGGCCGGCCGCTAGGGGCGCGATTTTAGTCAGGCTAGGGTTATAGCATGTTCTCATTGATTATGCACAACAGGTGGCAGTACCATTGGCCGCAGCAGCCGCAGTAATGACCCTAACTGCGGGAAGGCTTCCGTGGGGCTGAACGCCGCGCCCCAGCGGATCCACGGCGGACAGTACGCCACCCAGGGGATGTTCCCGTGGATGGTCAGCCTGAAGAACCTCAAACCCGAGAACCTGCACTACAAGCACTACTGCGGCGGTACCCTGTACAACAACCAGTGGGTCATCACCGCTGCACACTGCGCGGCAGAGGCTACTGGGTATACTCTTTTTTCTTCCTCTATTGTCTTATGAAGATGGGATAATCTGTGGAACGTTTACAATAACTTGTAGTTTGCAAAGCTGAAGATAAAACAAACAGACACTAACCGAATATGTACATCTGAATTACCATTGCAACCTCTTAAATGTCACATAGCGTAAGATAGTCTCTTGGAGAAGATATTTGGTTCACTTACGTGGGATCTCGGTTACTCTCCAAACAGATCCTACGGTGCCATAAGATAGTATCAAAGCTAACAGAGGAGTGAAGTCAGCCTAGAAGTGAGTATGCGCCCGTCTGACTTTCTTTGGCCAGCAGATCCTGCGGTGCCATAAGATAGTATCAAAGCTGACCAAGGAGTATCTTATGGCACCGTAGGATCTGAACCCACACAGGCGAACCAAATATCTTCTCCAAGAGAGTGAGGTGGGTTCACAATTGCATATATTTTCAAGTGCGTATGAGGTCCGTACAGCATTCTTAGCCTGTACCAGGCCCCATGGGTCACTGGAAAAATAATTAAATTGGGCAAATATAATGAATGAATGAATGACCTTTATTGTACATTTGTGCTCAAACAAGCTAAGTACAGGTCGTAGCGCTAGTGATAAGTTACAATTTTGACAAAAAAAGGTATCTTATCATCTCTACATATGCTAATACATTCAAGTATGTACAAGTTCAACTTCTTCTCGCTTCTTAAAACAGTTATTAACATAAGGACAAATGGAATCAATAATATATGGTTTATCTAATTGCATGAGAAATATAATTTTTTTCCGTGGGATTCAAGTATCGGAAATTTGGGAACATATGTTGTATATTTTCAAAAAGGACGTTTCTTTCGTTTGTGTATAAAGTACAGCCAACAATAAAGTGGCACTCATCCTCTGTCTTATTCAAGTTACAGTATGGCAGATTCTTCTTCCACTTCCAGAGTGCACGTGTTATGTTGGCCTTTTCAATGTGGAGTCTATGTGAACTAATGCGGAGCTTTGTGATGGCTGTTCTGTGCCGAATGTTTGCAATCTTTAAGTATTTCACGTCGTTGTAAGTAGTCTTAAGTAATCTGTATGTTCGTAATTTGTTGAGTTAGCTGGCAGAGGAATATGGTTTGCGACCAGCTAACGCGCTTGGTATGTTATCTGTCTATATTTTCTAACTACCTGTCGAACCTGATAGAGGCTAAAGACTACCATACGGACCTCACACGCACTTACGCACGTGTGACCCCACCTTTAGAAAGCATGTATTCAGATCTATGCGCATTTATGATTGATGCACAGAGGAACCGATCCAAGCATGTGGCGAGTCCGAGCTGGCCTGACGTCTGTGGTAACCTGGGAGGATGGCAGGGAGGACTACAACGTGTCCCGTGTAATCCTGCACCCCGCCTACCACGAATTTACCATAGGTTCCCAGGATGTGGCGCACCACGATGTGGCACTGATCAAGCTAGCCAGGTCAGTAAGGAAACCGTACGTACGCAGCACGTGTAAGTGCGGCCTACATACGGTAACGTGGCAATCGCACGTACGTTGTAAGCGATGTTGCTCACGGCATGCGGATTACGTATTTATGCAACGGGAGTCATTCACTGAATTACTGTGATGGTGACTATGTTTTATGAACCTTTTTGACATATAATGAAATATGCGCAATTGTTCTTGACAAAATCAGTTCCTTTTTGTGCATTTTTATGAAATATGGCAGTTTGTGCATTTTTAGCATTAAGAACAATTTGACCCACATTGTTACGTATACGAACATAAACAACAGCTTTCTGCTTTAATAGAGCTGCCACCCTGCATCTACTTGTTTTTTTAAAGTGCTGACGTCACCACTGATGTCACCGTCAGTTCTAACCTCTGATTGGTTAATGGCGCAGAACAAGAAGAGGAAAGAAAGGAGAAGAAGAACGCACCAGCAAAGACAAAATGTTCACCTATATCGGAGGAAACATAGCCTGTGTTTACACAATCTCTCGCTGGCTCTCGGTGGCAATTGTAAGGCCGGCCGCTAGGAGCGCGATTTTAGTCAGGCTAGGGAAAACATAACTCACCTCACCTCACCGGTCCCATAGCCTTACCGGCCGTAGGGGCAGCAATGCCATCAACATAAGTTTTCCATCTTCGTCTACTTGGAGGTAAAAAAAAACATAACTACTTGGAGGTAAAAAAATGTTATTTTTTCAGCCCCATAACAGTGAACAACTTGGTGAACAATATCTGCCTGCCTGACTCGGACGCGATCCCCGGGACTAACTGTGTCGTGAGCGGATGGGGCTACCATGATATACAGAACCAGGTGGATGGTGGTAAATACATGTATCTGTTTATTCTCGAATGTACGTTCATCTGAGACGGTAATCAACATTATGTTACAATTTTAAACAAGATAAAGCGCGTTACCAACAAGCTTTCGATCAGTCCTCTGATCCGTATCAAGTTGAAATAACCCAAAGCCTATGGCACAAATCCAGACCGGAAGTGTGACGTCAGCAATCGGTCAAAGGTGTTAAGAAGTCAGTATAAGCCGTAAAATACAAAACACTACGTACTTCTGTAAAGCGCTACATCACATATTTTCCTTTCTCTTTTTGAAACACATGAAGATATGTATTATATGATTATATATTTTGTCTATCAGATGAACATTTATGTATGACAACAGGTACTTACATGTGTCCTGCTTTGACATCTTCTAAGCTTTCTTGTCTAATTGTATAGTATTGAATAGACATTGGCCATATTGTTTGTCCAATATTCTTTTTTTGCGTCAAGTGATGAATATTTGCGATGTGTATTTCAGTGCGAAGTAAAATGTATCAATGAAAATACCGATTGACAGTACAGGACTTCTTAGCTAAGTGAACACCAGTTTTGTATTAATATAGGCGGGTTTGAAGAAAAGCTGAAGTTCATGGAATCAGCATGCACGCATTTTTGTTACGATTAATCATTTCAACTGTTTGCATGATGATATCTAGCTGAATCGGAAAGGCTGAAGTGGACGTACGCCCCCTTGCTCGACCCCGCGTACTGCAGCAAGGACCACGTCTGGGGTACCCTAGAGGTCAGCAGTATCCAGGTGTGTGCCGGATATGAGCATGGACGGGACGACGCTTGTGACGTAAGTTTTTATTTGTCCATTTTGTATTAAGGTATTTAACCCGGCTAACTTGTTTTCTCATTAATGAATTAAGAAAGAATGGAGCCGTAACGAATATTGATAGAAGTGCATGAAAGAATTCTAAATCTGATTTTTGGGGGGCCATATGGATGATATCATCAGGTTTTATTACCCCTTATATTATTTTTTCTATGAGAAAATAAAGCACTTTGGTGCATACCATTGCAATGAAGCTATGTTTTTCATGTGCATAATGATGAAAGCTACAAAGTCACGTGTGTGGCAAAAATAAAGGTCTTCATTCATATAACACCACTAATGATCTGTAGTTATTAGAAAATGATTTTCAATTAGATGAACACAAATATTTTCTAATTACTATAATCATTATGATATCGTTTATCCCCTCAGTTTGCTTTCGGTATTTTTTGTCACTTAACCCCATTATGATATTGTTGAATAGGAAACAAAGATATATAGATACCTGATATTGCATTGAAATCTATGTTTGACATTATGAACACTTAAACCTTTACATGGTATATTTATAATGATTTATACATACTGTAATATACATATAGTCAACCCTTGTGTTTTCCAGGGAGACTCTGGTGGCCCGCTAATTTGCCCGTCCCCTGACGGCAGCCGGTGGGAACTGCATGGAATCGTGAACTGGGGAGAACAGCCGTGCGGTGACCCACACAAGCCCACCATGTACGCCCGAGTCACCGCCTTCAAGAGCTGGATCGAGCAGACCATCCAGTCCAACTAGAGCTAGTCAACATTTGTGCTCCCGACGGTCATCTCCAAGCAGATCCTACGGTAGCATAAGATAGTATCAAAGCTGGCAGAGGAGTGAAGCCGGCCAAGGAGCTGCCTGTCTGACTCCCTTTGGTCGGCTATACTCCTTTGCCAGCTTTGATACCATCTTATCATATGGCTATGGAACCGTTTGGCTGGCTATACTCCTTTACCTGGTTTGATACTATCTTATGGTACCGTAGGATCTGCTTGGAAATTATCCAGCGGGCCCAGAGTACACAGCTATGTGTCGTCACTCGGCAAAATAAAATGAAGCGACTTCAAAAGTTTCTCCGAGTTTTTTTTGTTGCTGTTTTTTTAGACTTATCTGTCTCACTAAGGTCAATGCTTTAAGAACTGGATACAACAGACCATCGCGATGTTTAAGATCCTGCAAAACGTAACGTACTCACATGACAGTTACATGATAATAATGGTCTGATAATTTTGAGACGACGATTAATTTCCTACCGGCTATGACGTCACAAGGGTCTTCAAAGGCTAGTTTTCTGTTTACTTATTGTATAAGATTTGTTGCTTATTTTTTGTATTTATTGCTCATGTATTGTAGGACTCCAGGAAGAATAGTGATACTACATTTAGTATCACTAATGGAGATCCAAATAAAACAAACAAACAAACAAGCAAACAAACAAACAAAAGGACATATGTCGGACACATATAGAACTGCTGAGATCAACTCGTTGAAGGACACTTCGATAGGCTAGGTTTAACATTATGTAGATTATATAATGTCCTTGACCATTCAAACCAATGGGTTGAGTTTTATACATTGTATGATCATGGTTAAACAAATATCAAAGACGCAAGACTGAACGTTTGAGACCCTTTTACTTCCTCGTGACGTAAGCACGTCGATCAAGGTTGTTGACTTTATGACTTTATAACGTTGAGCACTGTTGGTTTATTCAGGTCTCTTAGCAATGGTGACGTACATATATAAACTTTACTGGTAGCGATACAAGAGAAGACATATTATACTGTTTTTGAAACGACGGAAACAATGAAAGTTTAACTGTTAACAACAGCCCAAGTGACATTTGATCCCTCGCTCGCTTTAACGTGCACATTGCAGTAAACATGTACAGAAACTGTACAACGGCTGAACTCCATACTCTCAAGGCAGAGGACTGAGTCGCGTAGATATAGTAGTAGTCGGAAAAATACACCGCCGCTCCTC
>NC_049985.1:14595962-14603736 GCF_000003815.2 Branchiostoma floridae | reverse complement strand
CTGGCCTTCTGGATTTTCCAAGGGTTGTCAATACAGAATCCAGTGCTCAAAATCTATTTTTGGGATCAGGTATAGGGGCGGGGATTTCCTTTCAAAATTTTAAAATCCGGGATGGTGCTGGGTGCCCCCCACCCCGCAATGCATAAAAAGATCGTTAGCCAAATAGTTATACTGCCCCGGATTTACGCGGAGAGGAGCGCCGGTGTAATTTTTCCGACTACTACTATATCTACGCGACTCAACCTCTGCTTGGAGAGTATAAACTCCATGCCTGTTGGGAGGAGGGTCGTAACTTACACCTTAAACCTCTAACTCTAAGTCTAACCTGTGCCTTTCCTCTTTGTGTGCCAACTGCAAGCACTAGCCAGAGGATATCACATTGGGCCACGCCAAATGGTGCCAAGAAGTTGTGAATTAGTCCTTGTTAAAATCACTGTACATGATAAGGCCTTCAAGCTAGTGTAACACATGTGTCTGTCCTCAGTTCGTCACGTATGGCGCGAGATACTGAACTTCAGCGAACGCGGAAGTGGAGGGCAGGTGCTTCTAGTTGGGTCAAAATTCGCCGAAGTCAGGGTTCAATAGCCGGGCTATGTTGATCACAAGGTTAACCGTTTTGACGTCAAACGGCCGAACAGGAGCTAAATACCGACACATCAGTGATCGTCAGTGTGCACACACGAGAGCCACTCCTTCTATCGCCTAGGAGATCCCCATTGTTCCACAACTGTGCGTAGGAGTACAGTTTGTAGGTTCGGTTCTTAAGCTTATCGGTTGTTTTCGGAGTGACGTAGGCCGGAAGTGGGCGGGCCGAGGAGGTTGGGTCGCCGCTTTCAGTCCAAATCTGGTCATTTTCTCGCTGAGGTTGCGGGCCGATAGGTAAGTGTCTTATGCTGTAAGAAATTCCGAAACTATGTTCAATAGGCTTATTTTTGGTAGTACTAGTATTGTTTAGAAGTATTACTCACTCACCTGTATGTGACATTTTATAGTATGCCAGTGACTGAAGCCGGACGCTGAGATTTTATTCGCTGGTGATGGTCTCTGAAACGTTACCACTTAAAGCTTGCCCATGGTTGCCCTTTCTTAGATTAGATTTGTGGCTATATTCATGTTTTAAAAACAACGGCTAAAACAGTGTCAGACATATGTTGACCCTTCCGTTGGCCTGGCCATAAAGTTTTGTGCAAGTACCTTCAGATAGATTACGTTCAGTAAAACTGCATGCCCTTGATTCATTAAGACTGTTCATGACTCCCGAGTCTTATTTCCACATGCTGTGATAGGCTATTGATTATTACGTTCGCCAAGAAGGTAGTGTTTTCGGTGGCGTTCGTGTGTGTCACGGTCTCATGATGTCAGTATCTGTGACCAAGATAACTCGAGAATATCTGGGTAAATTCCCTAGCAATTAAGTTTGTTGGCAGATGTTTCAGGAGATCTCAAAATGATTAGATTTTTGACAGGCTTTTTTTTCTTTTACCTTATGACGTTACTTTATAGGCAGCATTTTTCAGAGACGATCATTTAGAAATATGCTTTCGTGAAATTTATGACAGGTGCTAGCTGACCTATCATGAGGTATTCATATAAATGGACAATTAACATTCCACAGAAGTTTACCAATCACTTAGATAGAGAGGTTCTCCGTGTTACACTGTATAAAACATCTTGATGAGAGACACAGTTTTATCAACTTCTAGAGTGTACATGTGGTCGACAAAATAACGTTATACAAGCTAAATCCGTGAACTCGCTTTCCACAATACACTGTAACTCTCACTCTGCTAACGGACACTCAGAATGGTTTGTTTGTAATTAAAGTTCTG
This sequence comes from Branchiostoma floridae, assembly GCF_000003815.2. Taxonomy (NCBI): domain Eukaryota; kingdom Metazoa; phylum Chordata; class Leptocardii; order Amphioxiformes; family Branchiostomatidae; genus Branchiostoma; species Branchiostoma floridae. The sequence continues at coordinate 14,601,907 of NC_049985.1, read as the reverse complement.
ATTTATTTTTCTTTCCCCCGTGGCATGATGCTCAAACAAAGATAAGCGATAGTTCTGACAGGAAAGTAAAGACTAATCTAATCTGTCGCCATGTGATATCGGGTGACACGGCAGGTGCGGCGGCATTGTGACGTCACGAGGGTTAATAGGGTTAAATGTTGACCAATGGTAACCACCCTGTGGTGCTACTGGTATTCGCTTCAGACCAGGCGACTCGTCTCGTCAATTTGGCGGGAAAAGTGAAATCCTCCTTTGAATTGTAATAATATGAAACATTCTCTTGTTTATTCAGATAAACAAAGATGTCGTCTGTGAACTGCACTACTTTTCGTCTACTTCTGACACCTACTGCTAACAAACAGCCACTGCCAAGAACCTACCTCGCAGAGTGGAGACTAAAACATCTCATATTTTACACATGTTTACTGGTACGTGTCTTTCTCTTTGTTCTTGTTACACATTTGATTTTCCTATTCAAACACATCTTGTCACGTTGTAATGTCTTCAACACAGAACGCGATCACTACGTGATCACAACAACCTATACAGCTGTTGCATTTGGTATTTGCTGTTGATATGCAGAATCTTAGTAACTTTAACTTACTGAGTTTTCCGGGGGTTTTTTTCTTCTTACAGACTGTAGCTTTCATGCCTGCTGCAGTCAGTGCAGCAAGAACATGTAAGCCGTGGGAGTATCTTGACGGAGGACGCTGTAAAAGTTGTTCTAACCGAGTAAGTACCTACAAAGTCACAAATTGACCTCCCATGCTCCACCCTCCGAATCACTAGCATTACGAAGTCATACCGTAACACTTCAAGGTTAACGCCAGTTCACCTTTATCTGCGGGGTAACCTATATCCATCAAGTAGAGGGTATTCAAAGATATATCAAATCGACGGTCGGTGGTTTCAAACGGCAATATTTTCAAAACATTGCAGTTAAAACCACCGTTCGTCGACCTGATATTTCTAAATACTGATCTTTTAAAGATACCGGATATATAGCTATAGGGTACCCGCGGATAAAGCTGAACTATCGTTATAATCAAGTGTGACATAAAATCATTTTCATTACGTTTTTAATAAAAATGATAATGATTTATTTACTAGTCAATGGCACGATCAAAACTAACAAACTGTCAAACTGTCTTTCTACCGAAGCGCTGTGAGCCTGGCCAGAGACAAGTGGAACCGTGCGGGTCCGGTAAAGATGTGGTGTGTGAAGACTGCGTCCCTCTGGCGGAAGGATACACTTGTCAGAGTGGTGCAGAGCGGACATGTGTGTTATGTGACCGCCAGGGAAAGAAAACCGTCCGACCTTGCGACAGACTTTCACAAACTGTTTGCGGCGGGTGTTTAGAAGGGTAAGTTGATCTTGTACTTGAAACATTTTTGATTGTGCACCTTTAATCTTGATAACTTAATTTTGTATGGTTTTCAAACAGACTGATATTTGTAGAACAGAGTACTAGCATGTCAACCACTTTCCCGATCGCAGTTTCCAACAACAACTCAAAATATAGAGTAATGGACATATGCATGTGACTGACATTAGGCACGTCTCTATCTAATTTTTCAGATACTTTGCGAAAGCCACACCCTGGGGTAAAGTTGATTGCATTCACTGCGACTTCGACAAAGCAAACAGCTCCGACTGCCCTGTAAAGGTCAAAGAAACAGGAAACCAGGGTAAGAGGCATTTGGTTTATTCAAGTTTCTTCCCAAGCATTTTATAAATGGTATAAAAGGTAGTTCCATAGCCCTTGTAATGCCCTAGGGGCAGTGGGTTGTTGATGGATGGACGGATAAATGGACGGACGGACGGACGGATGGATGGATGGATGGATGGATGGATGGATGGATGATTGGATGGATGGATGGATGGATGGATGGATGGATGGATGGACGGATAGATAGATGGACGGATAGATAGATGGATGGATGGATGGATAGATGGATGTACGGATAGATAGATGGACGGATAGATGGATGGATGCATGGACGGATAGATAGATGGACGGATAGATAGATGGATGGATAGATGGATGTACGGATAGATAGATGGACGGATAGATAGACGGATGGATGGATGGATAGATGGATGTACGGATAGATAGACAGATGAATGGATGGATGAACGGATAGATAGATGGATGGATGTATAGATATATAGATGAACGGATGGATGTTGTAACTAACTCGTTGTCTGCCCCCCGTAGATCCGGAAGCATCAGAGGAAGTGTCACAGCAGAAAACCCATCTGCAGTCCCCAGGAATTTACGCCATGGCAGCCGTGAGCGTGGCGTTCGGAGCTGTCATGTTTCTCCTGCTCATCACAGCAGTCATATCAGCCAGACTCGGCCTGTGGCAGAAGATTAAACATCGGCTAAAGAGACGTAACCACACACACCTGTCTACTGACAACTTGGACCCAGAGATCGCCTCAGGTAGGAATAGAGACAAATAGAGCATATTCATTATACAGTGCTTAACTTTCTTCCAACAGAAAGCTTAAATGTAATGTTATACACGAACAAAATTTTCAACGACCACTATCGCCTTCTTCAGGATCAATAATGACCAATCACATCCGAACTATGATAACATATTGTACTATGATTACTGCAGAAGAACAAGGAAATCTTGGTTTTGACAGCTTTTTAAAAAAACACAGATGAGCTTCCATGATAATTACAGCATATTCAAATCGTCATTTCAAGTGTCCTAACTAAAATCATAAAGTGCACGAAGCTGACATTTTGTTTACCACATTTGCAAGTGCCACTACATGTATATGTTATTAATATCATATTCTTTGTTCTGTGCACTGTAGGTACATGTGTAAGTAAGAGTGACGCAGACGAGACCTGTCCAACATCTGGACCCAGCAGTGCTGAGAGACACCGTGAACATACCAACGATGTTGGCTATCATCAGGAGAAGTTTGTTGCACAACCAGCTTCCGCAACCGGTAGGTCACTCATAAACTATATGTGATATTGACATTTCAGTGTATATAAAGCATGGTGTAAGTTTGAATAATGAAGACATTGTTAAGTACTTTATACCACTTTATATTTTGTACTAGTATTCGTTATTGATAAGCCATTGTGGTCTACGAATCTGTGAAATTTACATCTGTGTTCGAGCCCATAACACTGAGGAAGCCACACGGCGAAACATGTTTGTTGTGTACTAGTTCGAATAAGATTCCTATACGGGGAACATGCGGCTCCAGCGTCTTTTCTGAAGATGACTGGCGTAAGTGTGTACAGTTGGCTTGAGGTTGTCCTTCCCCACATACTCTATATCTGTGTTTAACGTTACAGTTTTTTCTCCACAGTTTGCGCAATACCAGACTACCCTTGGCCAGCGCATGAAGACTTCAATGAAAGCACCAACTTGGTGGACAAACCAGACATGTCCAAAGAGCTGGAGGGCACATCTTCTCCCTTCAGGATCACGGACGATGATGAGAGCCCGGTCTTCGTCTTCCCCCAAGTCACGACCAGAAATGTTTCCGAGAGTTCTGATGGTCCCCCGTCCTCACCTGTTGTCGTTTTAGCCGGTATGTTACGTACTGTTGTGCCTTTGTATTGTATCGTCCTATTATCAGTATTGCATAGAATACAGACATAGACAGTCTTTCAAGCCCTAATCTGGGGTTAGTGGCACATAGTAATCTCCAAGCAGATCCTACTGTAGCATAAGATAGTATCAAAAGCTGCCAGAGGAGTGAAGTCGGCTTTAGGAGTGTGTTTTGCAAATTGACATCTCTTGGCTGACTACACTCATTGGCCAGTTTGGTACTATCTTATGCCATCGTGGGATCTGCTTGGAGATTATCACATAGGTCAGCAAGTTTCCTTGCTGCTTCAGTAGCAGGGTATGTTTTTACATTCGAACTACTTCCCCCTTTAACCTCCTCGAACACGGGGTGTCCATTTGCATCTACGCCCCATCCAACAGACGGATACAGCCCCAACCAAAGATGCCCTGCCCAGGATTGAACTGGATTCTCCCACACCAGTTACCAACTAATTGGAACCAGGAGCTCAACTGTGGGGCTGCTAAATTTTTGATATAAATATTGAGAATATTGATAAATGTTTTTTGTTCCATCAGGTCAGACAGCCCAGGTCCATAAGACCACCAAGCGGACACCCGGTAACAATCAGACAGCCAATACCTACAGGACAAAACTTGCAAAATACCTCCAACCTGGATATGGTGGGTATACACATGTACAGTTTCTTTTGAATTGTTTGTAGATGCTGTTAATAGAACAGTGTTCATCTAACGTCACTATATAGCATACTGATTGACATTAACATAGTTAATAAAAACATATCACTGTCCTTTTTAGTTGTATATCTGATAGATTTTATATCATTTCGAAGTTATCATTCATACAAAATTGTTGAAAATGAATACAATACTTTCCCTGTGGCTTGCCCTTACAAATGCAAACAAACGACAATTAACTGATATTTCATGTCTGTTACAGAAATACAGCTGAGAGACGACTGGTTCAACTTTGACCGACAACAGCATCTATCAGCCCAACTGGACCAGATACCCCCCGCAGCTTCCCTACCAAACTGGAGAACGTTTTTTGAGACTCTTGGCCATTTAGAAAAGCTTGATTTAGATTCTGTAAACAATGCTCGTGTAGACAGCCCGACTCTTGCCCTGTTTAAGGTCCTAGAAACTCGGAATGTCGAGAACATGCTGACTATTGGGCACGTGCTAGAGGCTTTAGATAAAACTAAGTTTACTACACTTGTCGACTACCTTTGTGACGAGATCAAAAACACTGACTGTAGTGAGCCCAGTCAAGTATAAGTTAATGGACAGTGTTATACATAGCAATATATAGTCTGTGTAACTCAAACTCCACTATCCAGGGCTGTAGCTGGCCCCTCCCCGCGGCCGGTGGATGTTGGGCGGGCTGCTATAAGCGAGATTTAATCAGGCTAAGCAATATAAGCAGGGCAGATAATGTATTTAACGTTTGTATAAAGCCATAGTCCATTACAGTATTACGTGTACTAGTTGTAAATACTTGTAGTAAACGCGTTTTACAGGACATTGCAATTGACAAAGCAAGTCACTGTTAACTTCTATGATACTATCTCTTTATAAGATGTTGTTAACGTGCCGTTTTAGCCTGTTATGTAATGATGGGTCTGACCTGGTCAGTATTATTGTGAGGCGTTCTTTATCACTGCTTGTATTTGTGTAACACACGACATTCAAAATGTACAGTGTAAAGTTGACTTGTAAATATAGTACATCAAGTATTGTCCATTGGTTTGAAGTTTTACATTTTGTACCTTTCATACACTCTAGAATACACTCTGGTAGTGCGAACAGGGACACATCATCAGTGATGAACATAATATAGTCGATAGACATTAAACCAAACGTGTTGTTATTTTCCTTGTGTTTCCTTATCAGCACCTCATGACAACATATCTAAAGTGTCAGTAGTCTGGTTTGTCGTAAACTCAACTTTACTAAGATCCATCTCTTGTGTAACCGATCTAAGTACCTGACGTCCATTGGCGTTTTAAAATCCTATCGTCATGAAAACAACACTAATTGTAACTTTGACTGTAGATGTTGGGACAGAAAATGTTGCTCTTGTTATTTTTTTGGACCGGTAAGCCCTAAAACACGTGAACGCCTGCCGATGTAATCTGTCAATTTCATTTCTAAATCGGTCCAACATCCGGTCCACTGATTTTTTTCAGGTCCGGTTTTACTGGACCCGGGTCCGACAAGAAAAATTGGTTTTGTACCCGTCCCTATTCCAGAACTTTCCGATTGAACACGTGAATTACACATGGTCAAGAGGGGAATCCCCGTGATCGTGGCGATTGGAAGATATGTATTTGCAAATTTGTATTGACATCGATCCAAACAAAAGTTACAACTGATGC
>NC_049985.1:14581709-14594785 GCF_000003815.2 Branchiostoma floridae | reverse complement strand
GTACCATTCATGTCGATTAGGCTAGGAGGAAGTACATTGTACCGAGAAACATTACCCCCGATCACGTAGCTGTGGAATTTCCATTGCTGGCAACCGACAGAAGTTTGTTGTTGTTTTGGTCCGGTAACACAGAAGGCCACAAAGACCCAGGTATATGGTAGCAGGCAGGGCAAATGCAACCCAAGAGGGCCAGAAGTGGTTGTTTTTAGTAAAGATTCTTCCGTAGATTGCTCTTGAAAAAAATCATGTTAGTCGTTACAGGTGTAATGAGGTGCAGCCATGGAAAGGAATATTGGAAACATGGAAAGGAATAGTCTGTTGTTTACTCACCCAAACCTCACGGTTTGTTTACTACTCGATAAGCTGTGGCTGGTTGACCTTTGACAAAAATCTATTCACCATGTCAAGATGGAATAGAAGTCTAAACAGCTCCACTGCTGTAACTCAAGTACATACGTTTGTAGTAAAATTGAACTGACGTAAAACGACATTTTGATGTATGAATCATTTTTTTTTACTTCAAATCAGGGCCTCAAGCGTCTATGGAAATTTTATTAATGCTTTATTCAAAGGCTGAACGAACTAATCTTGATCACAAGGTACACAATATAGAAATTTACTTAACCCTTTCTAAACGTTGATCTGGTAGTGCCATTACACTAAGTGAGCGCACTTGTGTCCCCTCAAAGAGACGGCATGTTAAAAGGTGATGCCGCGGTGCTGTGAAACACCGGACACAACTTTGCTCAAATAGTGTTTGTAGTTAGCACAACACATTTAAACCACTCAAACGCAAGCAATATATGTCTTTTTGCTATGTAAGCAAGTTGGTTATTCATCACATTGTTTCAGGAGCTTATCGCTTTTTTTAATGAAAACAGTGTCAAAACTAGAGTTCGGCGACCTCATACCTCCATGAAAATTTAGAGCTTTCGTAAATTTCATGCAATTGACTAACACATTAACATAGTTTATGCATGGTGTTGTTCATCATTGACTAACGTACACATGTCATAGTTATAAAATTCCCATTATTAATCATAAAGCGGTTTTGCAATTTTTACATAAATTATGCAAATAAGTTCCTCATTACCATATTTGGTATCTGCTTATATTCCACCTATCATAATTAACATGTGTTACATGTATTGAGGTCCAGTTATTGAAAACAATGGAACTATACAATTTCCTCATTAATTATGCAAATTAAGTCCTCATTTGCATAACATGTATATCATTATGAACATCTTTGCCTAAGCTACCCGCATGCCTAAAATGCAGGCAATCCGTCGTTCCTTTCTGCAGTTATCCTCTTTGGAGTGTCTTGACAAAAACACCCATGCAGTTCCACAATCAAATCTTAGGGGGCTGAAACTTGCACCACTTTGTCATGACACCGAAAGCTATCTACCACCAAAATGTCAAGACCATAGCATGTCTGGAACAAGAGATACATTGAAAAACTGCTATGATAGAATATTCTCATTAATTATGCAAATGTACTCCTGTTTTGCATAATTAGTATCTTATCTTGTAAAACATTGTCTAAGGTACCTACATACCAAAAATGATGAAAATGCGTTGTTCCCTTCTTGAGTTATTGTCTTCAGAAGTTTTTGACAAAAATGCACCTGCTTTCCCAAAACTAGACGCTAGGGGGCCCAAACTTATGTAACTTATTCCTGAGCTCAAGAGCTATCTAACACTCCAAAATCGTGACCATAGCTTGCTCAGAACACGAGATAGCAAACCCGGAAGTTGCGCTGCAGTACCAAGGGAAGCCGCTAGGGGGCCCAAAATCTAATCATTTCCAGATTTCATCACACCCTACCAACACACTAAGTATGAAACCAATCCACCAAGCCGTTCTTGAGTTATCTTGTTTACACACACACACACAGACAGACAGACACACAAACACAGGGTAAAATATAACCTCCATGACATTTCATGGAGGTAACTACATGATTATATGGTTTTGTTTCATGATCAGTTGTAATTGTTAATGGTTAATGGTTAACGGTTACAATAAAATCAATGATGAAATTCTTTCGTTCTGTTACTGTTGTCATTCATTGCATTTAAAGACAGGGTAAGTGTGGCATTGATCTAACCTTGAATTTTTAAACACTCCAGTGGAAGTACTAACAGTATGTTATGACAGCCATGCATGCTTTTGAACCAAACGGCCTATGTGATTCAAATTTTATCACTAGTCACAAACTGTAAATAAATATTTATCCGTATAAGTAGAATTATAGCTCAATTTAAAAACTATTTGATAAGGCCTTGTAGAGATGTATAAAATTGCAAGAATAGAATGGACAATGGTGGCAAAATAATGATTTTCGAGTTGTCACACAGACCTATGTAGATGTAGTACATCTATTACTATTAACAGATGACAAAAACATATTGCTCTCTTGTGCACTGCACGTGCATTTTTGAAGGAATGATGTCATATATATATATCATAGCTGTCTGTCATCCCTGAAGTTCCTTATCCTTGATCAGTTGTTTCCATAGATATAGCTGACTTTAACTGGAAGGCAAGGCAGTATGCATGTATAAAAATACCACAACAACGTCAGAGACTGCAGAAAGTTTCCACTATGTCATTGCGGACCTGTACCACAGATTACATGGGGAGGGGAGGGAGAAATTTTAGACCCTACATGTCCTACAGAAATTGTCATAGACAACGCGAGGCCTTTCCTTACAGCCAGTGCAATCTTAACATTTCGGAACATCTATGAAAATATATGTCCAGATTTTAAAAAGAGAGATTTTAGACCATGTAGATACAGTGCGCTGGTCCTCAGGATAAACAATACTATCGTGAAAGTACTTAGTACTTTTCCACTTCACGTGATTCTATTATGGTTAGTGCATTCATTAGCGTTGCGCAGATCAAAGACGACGTACGAGTCACAAAACCAACAGGTAAGCGTATTTTTGTCTGGGTCATCGTAGAACAACGATCACGATTGTGGTAAAGAAATCATGAATATATCAAATTCCCCTTACATTATTATTTCTAGACATCTATGAGAATGTCTACGACCACTGCGGTCAATGGTCGTGATCATGTGATACCTCAATATGTAAGGGTTGTATTACCCGGAAGTCTAATATACGGTTTACTCTCAAAATGCCTCTCATCAAATCACGTTTATTGTAGTTTAATCTCCTTTACGAAGACCTCATACCCAGTAGGTGGGATGTTTTTGAGGATTGATATTCGGTTCCCTGTATGAAAAAAGTGAATGTTGTGGGCGGTGAGAGTTCTCCCAAACCATTCATTTTGTGGTATCATAACAGTTATGGTACTGTTGAAGAAATGGTGATACTTTTAGTTTTGACTATTAACTAAATGTTAAGATGATCATCTGCATTGGCGGGATAAAATGAACAATGTTTCAGCGTTTGCTATTGTATCAACAATCCTGCAGTGCATGGGTCATTAGGCACTGTTGTGACAACGCACTTTTCATTGTTGTTGTTGTATCACACCTGTTGAGATACGCTTGGAATCATTCCTTTCTTGTAACGATTTAGAACATACCTGTAGAAGTAGCATTTGCAACATCTGTAAAACATACACTATGCTATCAGCTCATCTGTGTCGGTAGTATCCATAGTACAATGCTACACTTTCTTCCAACACAAAGGTATACACGGATCAAATTTTCAACGACCGCTGTCGCTTTAGCTTTACACTATCATACAATATGCTGTTCGAATCACGTAGTAGTTTAATAGTTTCGTAGTGACGTGCTTAGGACTAGTGAGAGCTTTTACACAGCCCTGTAGAAGTACCAGACACACTGACAAGGGAAGCATTCGTGCAGATGAATGAGCAGAATGAAATTTATTATGGATTAAACAGGTGAAAATGTTAGCATCCTCTTGGGGTGAGCGCCTTTAAGATATTTTTTAAGACAAAGGTATTAATTAAATACTCAAATTTAATACAAGCTATATTTTCCAAATTATTTACTCATTAACCTACACAATGGGACGCCAAGGGGATTCCCCTTGACGTCATAAGAGAAGAATCTACCAAATGAGGGGGGTGCTGTGACATCGCCTTCGGATTCTAAGACATATTCCTCAGAATGATCGAATGGCTGCACTAACATATAATACAAATGGATTGTTCAAACACAAAACTGATAAAGGAATCATATACTTTGCGATAGTAGCACATAGTACAAACACGATCACAGTGGTACACCATCAAGGGGGGCAAACTGTATTTTGGCCCCACCGGAAGCGGAGTGTTGACAAAAGTCTCAGATGTTCAATGCAGTTTGCGCCGCCCACACGTATGCGTACCTGGGCCATTTTCAGGTAAGTTTTCCCTCGAGTATACCTAATTTCCGGTACGTTTTCACTTGTGGTACTACAGCAGTTTTGTAACAACCACCGGAATGCGGTTTGGATGTAACTTGTTGCTTGTGTGGGTAGCTGACACGCACAAAATGCCGCTGTGCACTCTTCAAGCCACCTGGCCAGGGGCGGAAGCTAGGATTACTAATTGTTTGGGGGTGGCTGCGTAACGTTTGCCTTTTCAACATTACATACTTGATTTAATGATTTTTCAACAAGGAAGATGGTGGATTAATCATGTACATAGCTATGCAGTGGAATTTTGTATCCACGTCTGGTACCGAGACGAATTACCTATGAGTAGTTATAATAAGTGGTTATTTCAAACATGATAAAGTCAAGAGCAAAACACTGATTTATCTGATATTCTAGTCTAAGACCTCTTGATCAAGAATTTTGCAAGTGCCTGTGCTGTGTAGAGGATGTTTCTCTAAGAAAAGGACAGTCGTTTGGGCGCAAACACTTTCCAGAACATTCGGGAAGAAAATCGACCAGAAAATTTGACCTCAGGTGAGCATGTGACGTCAGAGGGTCACCTGTACCCCTCGTGATGGCTGACTCATTTTGGGTGCGGTATTTGGCCCAGATCCAATATCAACAATATGGTCAGGCATGGTGGCAAGTACCCGGTGCAGGGCCCAGGTGCCACACTTCTTGGCTTTCAGTGGCTACTTTTGCCATTTTTCATCCACATTGGCGGCCAAAAGATGGAAGAATACTTATGAAATACACCTATTAATGTTCTTGAATTTTAGAACAAAGTTCTTCTAAAGTAGGCTGGCTAGAGTTTTACATGCTATTAGGTCATGATCACTTACAGATTCGCAGAAATGATTCAGTTTAAGTTAAAAACTAATCTTTATCAATCTAAAAGTATGACAGCAGTTTTAGACATAGCTAACAGCTTAAACTGAATCAATAATTGCAACAAAACACTACTACAAGGTTGATTTTGCGATAAGAAGACAACAGAAAACACATACTTCTACACTTCAGTCAGAAAACGTGAAAGTTATTGGAGGAACAAGCTGACTTTACCCTTACAGAAACACTCTCCACTCGGCAGCAAAAAAAATCCAGGCACTCTTGAAGCGTTGGTGCTCCAACATGGAATTGATGACCGTAACAAATCCAGAAGACAAGCAAGGACTTTTTAAGTGCACGACCAATACACTAGAAACACTTTCAAAAGAATCGTAGTTCCAAGTTGATAATGCAACCCTAAGTTTCTGTACAGCGGATGAGTACAAGTGAACATGCCGTGTCCTGGGCCAGTCTTTTATACCTTGGTGTCTGTATTCAGCTGGTGACTAACAACTTTTCCAAACTTTACTTGACATATAAGGTGTGGAAGGAGTGAGTCACTCAGATCTGGGTCTAAACAAGAGATAGTCACGCGATAGCGGTAAGGTACGATATGTCTACGAACACCAAGAAAGGTCATAGGTCACCATATCGACGAATTCTGAACACCTGTTTGTACATAGGATGATAACATTTTCTTGCTTCTTGCAACGTTCTGAATTTGCCAAACAATATCTAAATTCATATGAAAAATCAAATTAGTCCATATATTGACGTCGCAAACATCCAACATCAAAGGGCAATAAAAATATGCACCACCAGAAGTACAACGGATCCGGATTTAGAAAAATTGACAATAAGATGTAACGACGATCTTTCGTATCATTCTAATTGATGTCTTCACAAACTTTCAGATGGGAATTACGAAGATGACGTTTACTATAGGACTTTTGACTCTACTTCTATCTTCCGTAAGTGCTTCAGACTTATTTTGTAGTGCACAATTCATTAGCTATCATATGATTGGACTGTAAGTAACTGTTCGCTATCTATCGTCATCATATCACGAATTCTACAAGAAGACAACCTCACATTCCACTTAAAATATTTTTCTGTGTTCTTTGTAAACAGGGCTTCATGGGTCTAACAGCTGGTGAAGACTGTGATGCGAACAAGTACCTGGACAGTGAGGGGAACTGTCAGTCGTGTAGCGGAAGGGTAAGAACTATATCGCTACGTACACTACTATTGTATCTTCTCTGTTAGTCTAGAAATATATGGCTGTATCATGTAACGCTAGTTCACCTTTATCCGCGGGTAACATATATCCGTTGTCTTTAATCAAAAACAGCAGGATATTTAATGATATCAGGTCGACAGATACTGCTTTCAAACTTTAACATTTTGAAAATATTGCAATTTTAAACTACCGTCTGGTAACTTGATATCCCGAGTGAGGGTTTTCAAATACAACGGATATAGGTTACCCCTTTTACTCAGGTAGGTAAGCCCTACGACAGGTAGGTTGACCAACGGATAAACTTGAAGTAGCGTTACCTACACTGTGGTCTTTATTCTCCGAGAACAACCATACAATGTTGAAGGGATGTTTCTGTCATTTCATTTGTGTAAATCGTTTTATTCTAAAATTTATGTTCCCATGCTACAGACCTGTCCTGCCGGGGAGAAGATAAAAGAGAAATGTGGGCATGGCAAGGATCTTATCTGTGAACTTTGCACAGACCTGCCAGCAGGTCAAACGTGTGCAAGAGGAATACAGGGGCCCTGTGTCTCTTGTGAACACCAGAACAAGAAGACGGTTCGGGAATGCGATGCTCGCCTTGACAGCGTCTGCTATGGATGCCTTGAGAAGTAAGATGTTGTCAATTTATTTTCCATTTTTCAAATTGGATTTAGCCAGCGAAGTTTAGTGACTATTCTGTAGAAAAAATCATATTCCTAATGAAACCAGACAAACCTTCGACCATAAAACACATCTTTTATCTCTAGCATAACTCAGTGAAAAGCGAGGAGAACTTGAATTAATCTAATATTAGTTTTACCTTGTAACTTTTAAATGTATTTCTAACTTCAACATGTCTTGTTGTGACTGGTCTGTTTGTGCAATAAAGGTCTTTATTTATTCATTCATTATCGAAAGCAACATCCAGCCCTAGGGTTTCTAATCCTAGATTTAGTACTTAAGTATTAGTTTAATGATTGCTCCACCGGGCTGAATTCTTCTAATTTACAGTCACTTCCCGAAAGTTAACAACCAGGGAGAAGTCGACTGCATCCATTGTTCGGCTGAGACCAACAACAGGTCAGAATGCAGCCAGCATCCCGTGATTGAATGTGCCCCGGAAGTAGCGGGTTAGTATCAACTACTGAATATACAACATACTTGAATGGATACATAAAAATGTAGCACATCAATTTGGCTGAGAAGATGTCATCATATAAATGCCTATAGGGTTGCCACATTGTAGGCTAAGTCCAGTGTTTGTTTTCTTGTCACCAATTCATTTGCATCATTTGTTACCAGATAACGCACTACCAGGGCCTGAAGACGACAGGCATCATAAGGACTCACAACGTTGGGCCGTGATTGCCGCTATAGCTGTTTCAGCTGCAGCTGCTGCTATCCTGACAGTTATCCTGGTGCTTGTCGCTTTAAAAAAGAACCTCTGCAAACCACATGGACCCTACAACAGGGCGCCAGCTCATGATGCTGAGAATCCTGAACAACCAGGTAAACGAGTGCTGATTTTTCTGTGCAGGGCAACACAAAATACAAGAAATGACGGTTAACTTTAAAGGTTTTAAAAATAAATATTTATTCATCAGACTGCATGTTTTCTATGGTTAAAGAAAGAAGAGAAGAGAGCCCAGCCCTCTCTGAAGAGTCTGAGGGCGAACAATGCCAAGTAGACGAGAACAAAAAGAAAGTCAAGTTCACCAAGGCATGCAGGACTAGGTATGGCGGGGAATGATTTTAAAGATTTTAGAAAGTATCACATATTTTCCTATGAATATGTGTTTTCATTGCAGTCATTTCAAATGATTGATATATAACATATAAATTTTCTTGCACATGTTCTAATAACACTTTGACTAAATGTTTCAGCACCAACCAATCAGAGGATGGACAGCAGCTACTGCATTCCAAGCGGCCCAAACTGTCAAGTAAGCATTTCATTTCGTTTCTAACTTATCACTGAGACGACAGGTTATTATGTAATAACTCATTCAAAGTGCTTACAAACCTTGACCCAAAGATGCTAGCTAAGCTTGACAATTATTGGTCACAACATTCTGTTGTTATACATTGGTTTTTTTCACTCTTAAATCAACAGAGCTGAAAATCCCGAAGAGGTCTTCAGAAGGTGAAATAGAACTCCACGTGTCTGGGTCAAGAACTTCGTCACCAGGTCAGATATATATCTGTTTACTTGTATTCGCTTGTCTGAAATTTCTTTGTTAACTTTACCTTACTCAATATGAGAGCAATATATATCAGCCTCCATACTTTCATTATGCTCACTGAGATTTTATACATATCCTATATTATAAAAAATCAAGCTGTTTGTCTCCAGTCAAAGCCGTACCCTCGCCAAAGAAGGGAACTCCGTCTCCATACCCAGTGAGTGATGATGACGTGTTCTCCTATCCCAGTGGCAACCAGCCAGTAAATGTTCAGACTGACCGGCATGTTCGAGATGCCCAGGTACGGTAATAATAACTGTTTAATGCAGTGATCTTATTGTGTCACATGTGACATTTTGTGTTTTGCAAGGAATATCTTTTGCATGATTTGAAAATTGACATTGTGCATTTTGATTGAACTGTTTTCAGGCACCTTGCGTGGGACCTACCACATCACAGGCCTCGACTCCCACAGGCTCGCTGGATCTTTCTGGTATGTTCTTATCCATCCATAATAATATAATAAACTGGATACAAAAGTGTTTTACAAGACTGGGTCACAGAAAACAAATTGAGGTGCAATACGAGTCTAAAATAGTATGTTTTCTTTCACAGGCCAAACGGCCAAAATTCACAGTGACAGCCGCGCTGTGCCCAACAACACAGCAAATGACTACGCCACCAAGCTGGCCTGGTGCAAAGATCGAGCATCCTGTAAGTTTTACGTGGAAAACTACCATTGATATCTATGTTAATTCTATTACTTATGTCAGCTTATTCAACTCACAAAAACGTGAAATCATTACTTTGGTACCATCTCTGTTGGGCATGATGACATGAACATCAAGTAATTTACTTTGAAAAACTATATTCATTTTTCAGCGATTCTGCTGGATGATGACTGGTTCAGCTACAACATCCAGCAAGAGTTAGCTGGGCACTTGGACAAGATCCCACCGTCCAGCTCCATGCCGACCTGGAGGACCTTCTTCGAGAAATTTGGTCTTACGAAACAGGAACTGGACGGCGTGAACACGAGATATGTCGACAGTCCATCCCTGGCCCTGTTCGAAGTACTCCAGTCCCGTAATGCTATGTACAAGTACACCGTCAAGAAGGTTTTAGAAAGCCTTCACAATTTAAAGCTGTATAACGCCGCAAACTTCCTTTGTGATGAGCTGAAAAAGTCTAAGTCGTGACAGAGCTCTCGTAAGATATAAGCTAAGGTATCTTCACCGTAGCTCTCTCTCTCTAGTGGACGAGATGGAGGTGGCACATGATAAGACCGGTGCAGATATCTGCCAAGTTCAGTCGTTCATGGTTTACTGGTGCTCGTCAGAGTTTAACCTTTGCCAGTGGTAGAAAGTTCTGCGAGTCAATCCTGACAGCATACAAAGGTTATTCTCCAAGCAGCGGTTGGGTCGCGGAGATAGTAGTGCTCGGGACTTTTACTGGCTCGCTTCCCACAGTGCGAAAACTGTCACGGTTGAAGCATTGCTGTACAAATAGCAGAAAAGCCTAGGCCTTAGGCCTAGGTCACAATTCCAAACCGGGGCCCGGCCGGGATGTTTAAAGAAACGAAAAATTAAAATGTATACCCAGAAATATACAAAAATTATCCCCCATGAGTCTACTTCATTTTGTGTATTTTGATGTCTTTTACATCATTCTTTGCCCTCCCGAAGGCTGCACGGTTTGGAAATGTAACATACGCCTTACACGTGCTTTGTCTTTTCGCCTAAGCCAATGGGTGCAAGTACATTTTGTATGGTTTTGTTGTCACAGGAGGCATGACACTCAATTAATGCATGATAAACTGCAATCATGTAGAGGTAGACGTTGCTGATATTTCAATCATTCTTTCGAAAAGGGGGTAGTTTAAAGCTGTGCTGAATGCGTTTCATCACAAAAGAACTCAAGTTACTGTGAAAAACATAAAACGCTTTACTGTTTTGTTGCTCTCAACTCTGTTCTTTTATGTATATATAGGTCGCTAGGACAGTGCGAATGGATGTACCATGTTGGCGAACACTTTATGTCTCAGTCTAATAATTGTTAACGTTATGTTAATACTGATATCACTGCTTTAAAAAATGCAACGTTTGGGCTAAACGATTAATAAGAATTGTTTATGATGGAAATGTACGTTATGATAGCTGCGATTTGAAACTTGAGACATCCGTTTGAATTAAATGGTCAAAAACGTATCATTTTGTCTTCTATTTTTTGCACTAGCTTAGAATGTAACTGTGAAAGTTTTCTCGTGATGTGAAGGTATAGAATGTTTGCATTACCATGTCTGTAACAAATAATGAGGCAATGTCTTAGTACATGTAATACCAAATTGATCCAAATCATTCATTTTCACAAAAAATACTTCATTATTGATGATTGATCACGAAGTAATTGAATCAGTTTGATTTCTGTCTGTTAGTGACCACAATTTGTTAGTACGCCACAAAAAACAACATAATGTACATTTTTTATAATTATGTCTCACTTTAGAATTGAGCCTAAATCCACGTGACAAGAGTCTTTACTTTTTGGTAGTTTTCCATTACCCATACCAATTATTTTCCAATACATGTAACTTTATGTGACGAAGATTCAAGAAGAGAACGTTTATTTTCGTCGTATGGGAATTTTATTGTAGCGTACACTACTAGTTACGAAATATCAGTCCTTAGGTATTGATAACAGTCATGATTCATGTGATGATAACCTCAAGTTTACCCCTCAATTAAGTAGTACCTGTATCTTTCCACGCCAACACAGTACTTTTCCACCACGAAACTCTTTGTACGTAAACATTTACACAGAATTAGTTACAGCCGTCTCATTGTTCACTGCCATTGCGGAAGTAGAACCAGATCTGGTTACAGTTAAAAGTGCAATGTTGAAAATTGACAAGAACACAAATTAAAAAGAAAATATAGTCATTTTCAGTGCATGGGAATTGCAAGTAGAACGTTTAGTTTTACTGTCGCCATAAATAGTCAAGAAAAATCTATCGTTATACCTACGTCGATGTAGGTTAGACATCGATCCAGGTAATAAGATACACCAAAAAATAGTTACTCATTGACAAGCAACTGGATATGATTTTGAAACGGTAAGACGTTTCGGATAGTATCCACTATCCTTCGTCAGTGTCACTGACGAAGGATAGTGGATACTATATCCGAAACGTCTGACCGTTTCAAAACCATATCCAGTTGCTTGAGTAACTATTTTTGGTGTATCGTTATACCTTCCCAGTTAAGAATGCCCTCACAACAAAGGTTAGGTTTGGCCCGTGGCCAGCAGTCATATGACCATAGCCTCAGGTTTAGAGTACTTTTCCATTACCACGATAGTTGTATCTTTCCACGTCGTCTCTGTAGTTTTCCACAACGTCAATATGCTAGAATATGATACTAACGTAGTTGGAGAGGGATTTTCAAAAATGCTTTCGGTTGTTAAACTTCAAGATTTGCTTTTGAATGTCAATACCGTTTGATAGTTTCCTGACAATATACATATCCCTTGTCAAACTGAGATTTTTTAGATTAATTTTTAAACTGTCAATAAATACTTTTGTGATAAAAATGGAAAACAAAAGAATTGAATGTTTTTGTGCCAGGTACCAAGATTCACCTGATGTTTCCCTTGGCAACCAATTATGACGTGCGTACCGCGTGAAACAAGGCCTCTTTGTTCTCTCGTTCGTACGTCACAAACTGTGCATACATTAACGGGCAGGGGTAGGGCTGGGTACCGGTACAGAAAATTCAGGTCCAGGTCCGGTTCAGGTCCAAAGGATCAGGTCCAGGTCCGGACCTGAACCTGGACCTGATTCAGTATGACTCATACCAATTGTCCATTTCACTACAAAGAAATCTGTTTGGTGGAGTATTAGACTTACACTGGCGTTTTAAAATCCTACAACGCTAACTGCACCTGTACGATTGACTGTAAACCTTGGTAGAAATTACTATAAACTCTACTCTACTTCACTCTTGTCATTTTCTTCCAACTGCAAGCGCCAAAACGTGTGAATGCCAGATAAAATAATATGTTAATTTTCTAATCGGTCCAACATCCGGTCCACCTAATTTTTTCAGGTCCGGTTTTTCTGGACCGGTCCAATAAGAAAAACCGGTTTTGTACCGGTACGCTGTACCGATACCCAGCCCTAGGCAGGGGTATTCCCCCGTACAGCACCGAATGGACCTGAGCCATTGTAGCAAATGAGCAACAGTGTAGCAAGAAATAGCGAAAGACAGCCGCACGGCAGATTTCGGCGCTACTTTGTGAAGCAGAACGTGGCTCACCAGCGAATGTCGGCAATGGTACAGGTGTGCGTGTAACATTCCAGATAGAGAGATAAATAAGGTTCGTACGTATGATGTATTTTCTCTTGCATGTAAGTGTGCGTGTGTGCATGTGTGTGTGTGTGTGTGTGTGTGTGTGTG
>NC_049985.1:14544042-14580498 GCF_000003815.2 Branchiostoma floridae | reverse complement strand
TGGGCATCAATTGGTACCGGTGTGTAAAGTGACCTTTTTTCTTATAGAGCATGGGAATGCACAAATTAAAGTGCATGACAGTGTCGGTGTTTAATATATTTCATGAGATCCTGTTTGGTCTGATAGCTATGGTCAAACTTGCTCACATGGTCAGCGGAGATGCCACTGTTTAAGTTACTCTGCCCATACCATAGCAATTATATTTTTCTGCGTAAAATAGATATGACGACAGCAGTCGCATAGCAACTGCTGCCTGAAGGCATTTGAACTGTTTTCGCCATATATGGTTTGAACTCAGGTGGCGTGGTTCTTAAAATATAAAGTAATTGTGTATATATAATAACCAAAGTATTTTTATTCTTCGTTTCATTAAACAGCAAAGTCGTGGTCAGGATTTTTGATAGTATGACGAAGTATGAGACGAAGTAGAACAAATATACTCCAAACTTTCTAGAGGTGTCCAGAAAATCTCTGAATACAGTTGATATTATTTTCCTTCCGTGAAACTGAGCTATTGTTATCAGTTAGTGTGTTTTATCGGTCTATGTACTCTATCTGTACTTTAGTGTGCCTGAGATTCTATAAAAAAAATCCTTTGTGATCAGTTAGAAATTTCCACAAAATCTGGATAGAGCCACGTCGTTTAACTGGTAGTTAAGGTGGCCAATGAAGCTAGAGAGCATGGGAGTTCCCCCGAGCAACCCCAATATCAATCTCATACACATGTACTTCCTCCTGAAACGATATCTGCTCTGAACCTTTGCCTGAATTTATCAACAAAGTTGCCAACCACCGTTTCTCTTTTTGTGCTCCCTCCCAATCATCGTAAGATAAACTTATGAGATGTACTTTGTGCTGGATACGGTTGAGTAAAGCAAGAACATAAAGCCATGGTGAACACATAGACCTTGATCTGGAATATCTGTCTTGTTTGCACTTATGGGCTAGTTTACGCGGATCCCATTAAGTATACAATGCTCTACCCTCCGACGTTGTAACTGATACCATATTTTGCATTCTCAGGTGAACCGCTCATTGTTCCCTTGTGGCACGATGTCTATATTTAGCCTCACACTTCACCTGAGTGCATTGTGACGTCAATGACCTGTTTATTTACCATAACTTCACCTTTGGTTTGTTTGCTGTTGACCTCTAGAACTTCTTAGTCTGCTGTTGGTTAGCACATCTTCATAGTACGTCAATGTTACCATGGAAACGTAGTGACGCCACTGAGGTTGTAATCTATGACCTGTTTACCTTTGTTTTGTTTACTGTTGACCTCTTGATCTTCTTCACGGTCGTTTCCGTCTGCTATTGGTCAATGTTACTATGGAAACCGTAGTGACGTCACAGGGGGTGTAATTTAGAATTACATTGCTTCGGTGATTCCTTGGAAGTGTCTATTTTTCACACTCGCATCAGACCTCAAACCACAGCTCAACACTTAAGGTTGGTTCAGCTTTGGAACCATTTCATTTTATTACATTTTCAATATTCATGTTTCAAGAATGTGGTGGTATTGCATGTTCTTGAATGACTTATGATAGAATGCACTTTTCAAGTTAAGTTTTGCGCAACTTAAAAAGGGAAACATAACTAATTTTCTAGCAATTTCTCTCAGCTTGTCTGTTTCACTATACTATATCAATCTTATTTGCATGTTTAGCAGATATACATTTGCCTTATGTCTAGAATGATTTGAAGGATATGCGTTTTTTTTCTCAGTGAGCACTAGACTCGATATTCCGTGATAAAGAATTTCAGTATTTGGGTATAATGGCCTCAAGTAAAGGGGGCATATGAGCTTAAGGTTGCCACAGTTGGGCACCTGGAAAAGAGGCCACAGGGCACGTGTCATTCTATTGTCTAGATCTATTCAAATGTCAATCATGTGACTGCATTGCAGCATTACTGCTAGCAGGTAAAGCGACCCTTACGGCAGAAAATATACTGTACAGGTTTCGGAGGGTATCTCAATAACAAGAAAAACCACCTTCATTATGTACCCTTTGAAAGTCATTGAAATCATTCTCGGCCACAAGCATGTGATTCTGACTCATGTTGCTTGTTTACTCAATGACAGCGATAATATGCACATAACAGGCACATTGTTTTCCGAACATTGTGCCCCTTGAAAGTTTGCACAGAAAGATATAATCAGTTCTTTCAAAGTGGAACTTCGGATGACAATGTAAACATATCCTTTATCTCATATCTGTCTATGTAAAATTGATATAATCACTCTTGCGACCATTGTGACAAGCATGTGATGCTGACTTACTCTCCAAGCAGAGGTTGGTGGGAAAAATCGTGACCTTTTCCTATCATTTTCCTATCATTATTTTTCGACCGGCCTTCCCACCAACACTCCCCTGTTGACTGAATGACAACATGTAGTGTATAACAAACATGTTGTTGAGCGTACTCTCCTGACTCTATGACGCACTTGAGTCCGTACTAGTACGTCTCTGCAATACTTATTAACTAGATAAGCAAATAAAACATCTGTTAATACTACATCCACTTGTACGCTTGACGCGAGTGACCAACTGGCTATTTTTAGTGTCGACTTCATCATGCTGGTTAGAATATTGTTGGCAACTTGAAATGCATGTTGCCAGTATTGGAAATATGATCTCTATTTTACAAAACCTTTAAGTTTTCTATGTTTTTGTTTGAGCTATAAGATGGTCGAAAAGGGTGAACATGGTTTATGTGCGATTGGAAGGTGAAGCACAATGAAAGGTTTGGCTGGGAAGTCAGTACATTTTTTTTCACCAACAGAAGCATTTCACAGTTCGTATTAGTAGATTTTTTTTATATGACTGTCCTGTGGTTGTGTGAGCTACAAAATAAATAAAAAAATATTTTCTCTAACCTCCAGAAGCTTGTTACTTCCGCAGGGAAGTGGAATATAAAATATAATTGACTGCTTCAAGAAAGTTTCTTACCTTTTGGTGTCTTCGGCTCCAAACAAATCTCACAAATCCAAGGCCCATTATTGAACTCCACACGATCGGTCAAAGTGTAGTTAATCCATTGGTCTCGAGTCGTTTTCTACCTCATGTAGTCACAACGCATCTCAGATCCTAGGGCGATGTTCCGTTTTTCATCTGGAAATGTTCTCGTTTTTGGTAAACCATTGCTGTTGAAGTCTGTGTAGTGGGGTTCTTTTCTGTACACTGACGCAGCGATTTCCAATTCCTCTCTTTTATACCCTGTAAAGACACGTGACGAAAAGGAAAAGCGTGGGTAAGATTGACTCATACAGCTTTAATTGACACAGATGACAAAACAATAACACTCTGTACATTGTATTACTAGCAGTCCTTATAAGGAAAAGTGGGCGGAGCTACGAAACAGTTATCGTGTCACTTGTTACATGACCTCATCGCTTTGTTTGCAAGCTGAGGGGAAGCGACACCTTGCGGATAAAGCCAACATTGGTAAACAAAATGTTCCTGAAAAACACCAATAGTAGATTGTTTTCATAAAAAGAAAACTCAATGGCTGTTTCTTTGAATATTCTTTTTCACTGTATGTTTTTTACGTTACAGAATTGCATGACTTATAAAGACCACTGAGATCACCATGACCATGGACCAATGGACTAAGTCCTACACAAGTTCAGTCTTCCTCACAGCACTCTTGATTTCTATACTCGTTTCGGTAAGCCCTACCTTTATACTAGACACCAAAATTCTTCGATTTCGATGAAACGGTCATTATTGTACAGGTGTGATATTGGTGCACACACACAAGGTATATGGTGTGTCTGAATTTGCATATTCATTTGAGTGCCAAACGTTTTCTTCTCCAGTCCTCGGAAGCCAATCGCAGGTGCAACCGACCAGGCAGATACCTTGACTCGGACGGGAAATGCAGAAGATGCCCTATAGAGCAGGTAACTGAACAGCTCCTTACAGTCTAGCTTCCTTTTATCTTTTTTTTTTATCGTATCCCTCGACAAATTTGTGTAGTAGGCATTACCATTGATTGACAACAGGGTTGACTGGACAAAAAACGCAGAGTAAATGTAATTTCTTTATCTATATCCATATCGATTATACTGTACATAATCTTGTACGAGTACTGGTTGGTACTTAAACTTGAGACAAGCAACGCCGCAAAAACAACTCTTACATCGATAGGATAGGAAGCAAAGTATGTGGCACAGGTGAAGATGCACTTATTTCTCTATGTAGCTACAAACAACAAATTTGTTGTATTTATGGCTTTTTCTCTGATTACAGAGGTGCAAAATAGGCTTCACCATCAAAGAATCGTGCGGCTATGGCAAGGAACTGCAGTGTGTGAAGTGTCGCGAAGACGAAGGCAAAACGTGCGCGGAGGGAGTGGAGCGGACCTGTAGAATGTGTCACAAGGAGAACCGAGTAGAGAAACATCCCTGTACGGTGGACAACCAGGCGGAGTGCGGGGACTGTTTACCAGGGTATGTCATGAATATATATATAACTTTCAATACGCCTACTATTTTCCTAATATATGTTTTATCAGACTACGTTGTGCACAGAATATGAAAGTGGATCAAGGAGACGCTTCAACTCTAATAGATTCAATAACAATGCACTTTCATAATTTCAATGTGTCACAACTCTGTAGAGTTACACAAATACGTTTGTGCTAGGACAGTGTATTTAATCATGCATGTATTCATAATGACTCTAGATGTACCTGTAAAAAGTTTCAGGGAAAGTAAGGGAATAGAACTGTGCTTTTAGATTTCTTTAAATGGAGGATTGCGTTATCTCCGCAGGTATTACAAAGACGAATGGTTGGATGAATGTTTTGACTGCTCTGAAGACAAGAAGAATCGTCCTGAGTGTAGAACCACTTCTACTACACGGTCAACACCAGCCAAAGCAACAACAGAGTCAAAGATAAACCCAACAAAAGTGCCACAAAAACAAGCCAGACATCTTTACGTCGCCATGACAACAAAGCAAGGTTCGAAAAAAATTTACATTCAAACACAACTTTATTTGCTCTAAAATTTTTAGAAAAATGTACGAGATGAATCTGAAATATTTCCTAATTTTCTCGCTTTTAGATCAGTAAATATACCTGTCTATATTTCCTTACTGTTACATTCTAACCATTCAAGCAGGAATTCAAAGACTAGTAAATGAATCCAAGGACATTTTAAGGGCATGGATGTTGATATTTTGTGTGTCATGCTCGTTCTCATTTTGTTCTTATTGATATCTCATCTGAAGTCTATTTTAATTCCTACAGACCAAGTAGACAAGGCAGCGAAAACAGATCGACACGTTTTGGAGCACGCGTGGCCGTTGATGCTGGCTCTAGTGGCAGTGTTCACGGTCATCTTGGTGATTCTGATCGCCGTGTATTTCTTCAAGACATGGGGCAGGTCTTGTGGGAGAGGAGGGAGCAACTCAAAGGAAGTATCACAATCAAAGAAAAGCTCATCGCTCCGGATGAAGGCTCTGGCAGGTATGTTAACATTTTGTAGTTTATCAATCACCTCAGACAAAATCACGAGGTTTTAGTTTGATGAGCTGTTATCTCAATCTCATAGTAGGATTTGAAACATGAACACAGTGGTTATCTAAACATTGCAATGTCTGCAAGCCAAAGGGCCTGCCTCTTGCACAAACTACATACGCACGACATCCCTAACGCGACGCGATAGTAAAGGATTTTGTCCAGTGCTTTATACATAAAGATGTATGTAGACATCGAATATCAAACTTGTCTACATCAAAATTCAATTTTACTTTTTTCGTCGAGAAGTTTGAATGCAACCCTCCAAAAAATTTACATTGTGAAGGGACAATTTTGTGATATATAAAAAGCTCCAAAAGCTTACATCTTTTCGTGAATCACTCCCATTATCATGTATTTTATTGTCTTGTTGATCTAGACATGGCTGTGGTAGAAGACGAGACCGATCCCATGACAAGTGTGACACTAAACAACACACGAGAGAAGAGGAAACCTTCGCTCAACACCCAGCTCTCTACAGGACCGTTCCTCCTGGTGCCGGGTACAACAGAGGAGCTGCAGTTCCTCATGGCTTCTGCAGCCAACTCAGAGGCCAACAGTGCCGTCAGCACGCCTTCAGTTACACCTAGGGGTAGGCATAACTTAGTTCCAAACTATTGTTGATAATCAACTAGACCAAAAGGGTCCGATGTTAAATGTATTCAAAACAATTTCTTTACAAACATTCATCAATACCGAATTATATATTCATCAATACCGAATTATACATACCTACACGCAAACACACACATACACACACACACACATACACAGACAGACAGACACAGACACAGACACTTATACATACACATAGACACACGCAGAGACACAGACACACACACACACAGACACATACAGAGACACACATACACGCATACTCACACGCAGACAGACACACACACACACACACACAAACACACACAAACTTAAAAGATTGCACACATTTGTCATCATCCAACCGTAACTAAACCCCCCATAAAGATATATATCATATGATGTTTTCAGGTCTTCATAATCAGGGCCTCAGCAACTCAAATTCCATGACAACAATGGAAGACACCATGGATCATTCCGACGACGTCTTCATCGAGAATGGTGGGTAACATTCACAAGTTATATAATATTAATCATGTTTTCAGAACTTACAATGCCCACATCATTGTTACTATCTAACCTTCTATTTCCTTCGCACTTAACCTATTTTTTGCCATCTTTGGATTCATTCAGTGGCATATTTGCTAGTATAGACCTCAGTAAGAAGATATCTAACTGTACCGTCCATTTATTTTGGAATAATCTGCTATAATATACGCCATCTTTCTCTGTTTGGTCACAGAAGCGACAGAAGAATATAACGCCTTTCAAGGACTTCAGTTACGACTAGACGTGGAGGCAGCTAACCCCACCCCTCTACAGTCTGTTCCTACCATCCAAATCACCACTCCTGTGGACAAGCCTAAGAGAGACAGGTCTCCCGTCCCATCCACAAGCCGGGACTCGGTAAGGATTTAAAACGGTATTCAGTTGTTTAGACCGTTAGAATGTATGAGTTTGTTATGCACGCATCTTTGTTAACTGTTCATTCAGCCAAATGAACTAAGAGTAATATAATGTAAGCTAAACATTACAAGGTATCGCACTCTTTTATATATAGCACTAAGTCACGCTACAAAGTATTTCAGAATACGTCCCAAGTTCTGAAAGATATATTCAAATTTGCATTTCAATCTAATTCAGTTCTTGTCGGGACACATTCTTATAAACTATCATGCCTGTGGATTGCGATTCTCAGGGCACATTCTGGCAGTCCTACTGACATACATACGTGCAGACAAATTCTCTGCATCCACAAATACTCAGACACCACCGTTGCCATGACAATGTATATTTTTACATTGACATTATGTTTTTTCTGCTTTGTTCAAAGGGAAAGTTTGCTGGGACACAAACTACAACTTTTTTCACCGCTGGTCGACATGAGTCTCTTCAAGGCAACGCCTTTGAACCAACTGAAGACAGCTCAGATGAGCGTGACCCGCTGATAGAGGATGAACAACAGCATCTTACACCAACCGGTACCACTGTCGACGAGGGGCAAGATACCAAATATAGAGAGAAGCTAGAAACTGCTCTAAGCAAGGGGAAAGGTACAACACAACTTTGGCTTTATACCACGCTGACAAAGCAGCTGTAGTGTGCAACATGTACTGATCATGTGTTCAGTTGTGGCATCTATTAAACTTTACTCGCTTGAGCTTCAGCTTGAGGTCAGAATTGAAAAAAATGACCGCTACAGGTTCACACGAGAGAAATACTGATACCAACAAGGGGATTTAAGTGTTCGTGCACACTGTACAATGTCACGACCTAACTTGACAATCATGCATATTTTTGGTTCTTAAAGTTTCTGATTTGTAAATTCTTAACAGACCGAAGATGAAATTAGTGAGCGTTTTTTTTTTCAATTTATCTTACAAGCAAAGTTAAGATACTTAAACCTCTATATACTTTTTATAATGTATATACTGAACAAAACGCATAGAGTGTTTTGGCTTGTACTAGTGTGACCGGTAGAGGTGACGATATTAAAAACAGTGGTGTATGAAAACAAAATTCAGTGAGGTGAGGTAATATGTACATATTGCCACTCTAGGGGCTGATAACATATTTTTCTCTCGTTTGGCCCCAGATATATCCCTGAAGGATGGTCTACAGAGTTATGACATTGTACAGCGCCTGGCACAAATCCTGGACCAGGACGGCGTACTGCCCACAGACCCTTCCTACCAGAACGTGTTCCAAGCTCTGGGTGTACCCAGAGACAGGATTGACAGCTGTCACAAAAACAAAACTATCACCAGTCCGACGCTGTCCCTCTTGCAGTATCTAGAGAGCTATGCCTACAGGTATGAGAAGCACATGTCGGATCTGATATCTGTACTTCATAGGTACGAGTTTTACGAAGCTGTTACGTACTTGTGTGCCCAAGTCATAAATTTCAAGCATGAAACAAGTGACATGCATACAGAGGAACAAACATGTGAGAGTTAAGGATGTGTGGATAGTCTATGACTTATACATATTAACACACTTGTAACAATCCATTACCCTTATGATTCTGTAAATATTGGGCTATCCCGTGTAACCAAGTCACGTAACGTTACATCAAACTGTATTTGGTAGTGTTTTTGAGAGCTATGTACATAAGTATGTCAAGAGATGATTTTGTGGAAGTTGATTTGGTTGGAAAGCAAATAGTTGTGGCTACAAGTCAAGGAGGCTTGTTTTTGTGATATGTGGATAGCATTAGAAATGGATGAACATAATGTACAGTTAAGTTATGTTTTTGTCACAACTATGGTGGCTTATTAAATAAATATAAAATAAATATAAATTATATATTAAACAATATGTTCTACTATGATGGTTCTTGTCATAGAAATGTCGGTTGGCATTCATTATAGTATTTGTACAAACCTATGCTACTGGATTTTTTGCTTATAAGCTGGTAAGCCATAACGTTATTTTTGTAAGGCCCTATTTTGGGTCAATTATTTGTTATTGAGAAACAATATTTTGTATCCATAATATTGGAAAGTGCTGCAGGTTCAGTCAAAGGAAAACGTAGGGGTCGAAGATTATGTCATGTATGCCATAGCAATGTCACACTATGGTGAAATTAGTATGATTTAATTTATGACATGGTAGAATGGTACTTATTCTTTAACATATCATCGTGGTACTGACAAAAGTGGAAACAATGATTGGTTGGCGAAGTCATAGAGTACCTGTGTGAGGACACGCTCCCAAAAAGGTGCCATTGTAACGGTTTTTACTGTTGGACATAGTCGTGTGTATATAAAGGACTGGCTGCTATTTTTACGGGAATAAACTTCAGTGATGATAAACCAACTTGTGTTGAATATGTTATTATTTGATGTTATAGGAACTCCCTGTGAGAGGGAGAAGTATTCTAGTAAGCTTCTATAAAACAATTACAAACTGTTCAGGAAGATACAGAATGGTAGCGTGAATGTGCTAACTGTGCACTTAAAAAAATAGCACCAACCCCCTCCCCAGGCCCTTATGATCGGCTCCATTGTGTCGCCAGTAAGTCATACCCTACGTTTCTTTAGAAGCACTAGTCATATTCATCGTATTACATAAGTGATATTTGTGCGTCTGAAATGCCCCCCTTTCATATGGCTATGCCATATACATTCTGACACTCAATACATTTAAAATTCATGCTTGAAAGCCAATGCGTTTAATGGTGGATAAATATCATATAGCTCTAATCAGGATGATGCAACTCGGGCAGCAGCCTCGTTGGCGGACTCTTTAGGATTCTAAAAGGATACTTAGCCATGCAGGTTACTTAATAGCTGATCGCCCCCGGGTGTGTCTGCCTTGTGAGACACTGCATGCGTAAGGGGAATCCCCCTTCCCTTGCGTGTGGCTATGCACGTACGTACGTACCGGCTGATGCAAGACACCGGTACCCAGATCACGTCGGTCACCCACCCACGGTAGGAGAATTAGGTAAGTATACTACAAGGGTTTCTGTTCCTGATGTAACTCAAAAACGTTTATTTGACATTTATTGCAGACATTCGGAGTAGCAATTTCGTCGGAACTTTATTGTAATAGATATGATATGAAAAGGGCGTGTTAGGACAGTCGCACGTGGTGCCAGTTGACCATTTTGGTGGGTAGGGGTCACTGCCGGCCGAATAAATCTGCTTTCTTCCGAACTTTTTCCATATTTTTACAGTATTTCAAGCGTACTACGTTTGCTCAGGTATCTGGTATTTGTTTCTGGCCTGTAACAAGAAAATTGACTTTAAAAAATGCCAAATCGTTCGTTGAAAAGCCGGATTTTGTAACTGCCGGTCTCCATGATGGCTGACACACCACTGTAGGTTACAATTTGCACCATCGGGGGTCTGTACAAACTGACACCTGCAATTTAAAAATTAATTCTACTTTCCTAGCACTTACTTCTTGTGTAAAGCTATGACTTACTAGTATATGGTGAGAGTCTCCGACAGTGAAGGAATCTGTTAGCTGTATATCTAACATGTTGTTTTACTTTATTCATTGACAATCATTACAAAATGTACAATAAAATGTCTGCCCGGCACCTGCCTTTATATTTGATTGAAAAAATCCAGTTATCTTATTCATTTATCAAACATTGAAACCTTTTTTTTGTATTAAATGCCGAAATAAAAGCGTCCAAGATACTAGATTTGTGTTCAATGGAAACAAAAGATTGCTGGAGTAGGTAATAGTTCAACTATATAGAACAGGAGTCCCCTACGACACGAAACATAAGGGTCTACGCCACACAAAGTTCATTGTGACGACTGCGGTTTTAGTTTTTATTAATAAAATAACGAGGGATTGATAAGCAATTACTAGTTACCATTGCCAAGAAAGTTCAAGTTTGGTAGCTTTGGTATCTATATATATTGTATAATTCTATATTTGTGGCTCAACAGTATAACTCTAGTCCTGAATCATTGAATTTATTGGTATTTTTTATGAAAATAGGTCTTGATGAGACCTTAAATGACTAGATTTTGGGCCCCCTAGTAGCTTGTTACCGTACTGCAGTAGAATGTCTGGTTTTGATATCTTGCAGTCTTTCTGCCTTTCGCCAGATATTTTTACGAAAAAAAAATTAAATCAACATCTTAAGTTTTTTCATAGTATCTGTGTGTCAAAGACAGCCCCAACCACTCAAAGGGAACCCAAACGATTTCATCATCTGTCAAAAGGTCTTTTAATATCGACTGCCTAGTGATGTGAAACGTTGCAACAATAAGGTTACAGGTCAAAGGGCAGGGTTCGTTTGTTTTTTGTGTGTTGCATACCTGTGCAGGCGTGGTGACTGGAATACAAATTACCCAGAGAGCACAAAGGTTAAATTGTGCACATTGGAACAAGACACATTCGATAGCTCTCTATATTTCCAAAGGAAACTAAACTTCGGTAACAGCGCTAGTGGTATAACCGAGAAATGGTAGGTTTTGCCACAAACAGAAATTAATGATTGGTTGTACTGCATTCTTCAAGACACAATGAGAGTCCCTGTTCGGTTGGCTGCACTGACACGTTCCCTTCTGTCAATCACCCATGGCCCCGCGGTGTAAGCCTATATACCTGCTATAGTCCTGACTGCCTTTGTGTAAATGTCAGAGGCAGGGGGGCGTATCTCTCACCTGAGCTGGAGCTAGTGTTTACCATTACCTGGCGTTTTACCGCCAAAAGAAAATGGCGGGAATCTATTTAGTAAACATAATGAATTACAGCGTTTCAGGACTGCGTACAAAATGCATGTGAACAAACCTACCTCTGCAAGATCCGTGTTCGTGGCGGGTGCTCATGAGATCCAACTCGCTCAGTGCAAACCGCTGGGTGCATACCGTGCTCTCACTGAAGCAGCTTGGTCAGCAACAATGGCTCGAACGTCCAAAGTCTACAAGTCGAAGTGTTGGGCAAATTTACTGATGCAATCGACATAGAGTTTTACCTACCCGTTTCACCACTTGCACAACGTCAAAAAGCTCTCCTGACTAAGAGCAATTAACCTGTAACGTTCAACACCAGTATAAACGCTCAGTTGTAGTACGCATAAACAGAATGGGAGCTGTATGGTAACATCCACCATACCTGAGGGCGAGTGAAAGTAATAGTAGTTGACAAATCCCACAATGCAACGCGCGCCTTAACTCAAGACCTTTGTTACGAACATACTATTGGGTGATGTTGCTCTTACATACTTTTGGATCGTACTTAAATTTGGACTATGTAACACAGCGTGCGTGTTTCATTATTATCCCAATAGTTTACTCAACGTTTCCTTCTATATGTCAAAATTTACGCATTGCTTTTAAGACATATTTGTTTGTCCTTTCATTTACAGAAGCCCTACATCGCAAACAGTCCATGCACCATACAACCATCAAATCATTGAAGATGCTGAATTCACGAAAACACTGTTGGACAGCATTACTAGGGCTTATACTGATGGTAAGTCAAGTTAAATGGCACTTAAAGTTGAATCGCATTATTGTGAAACATGGTTGGTAACACAGACATATCTTTTGTATGCCTAAGGTGATTTTAAGAATCAAAGAGGTTGCGTCTCTGACTAAACAAAGTCTAAAACGGAGTAGTAATCAAATTGAGCTTAGCCTAGAAGACATCTCTGAGACAGTGGAGCATATTTTCTGTATTTTGCTCCATAGGTATCTCTGGCAGAAGGAGAGCGTTTACGCCATGGGAAGAGGTCTGACATTAGTTGCTGGCCTAACTACTACAAAGCCAGGACCAGTTCGGGAAATCTGGAATGTATTCGCTGTCCTTCGGTGAGTTCTCTTTTCCCTCGCCCCGGACTCCAGCGTTCGTCTCTCGGTAACTTTCGTACCTCTTCGGCTTCCCATTGTGGGTCAATGACCTTGGAAGATACTTGTTGAGAGATAGCAAGAAAGAGTACGCCTTTTTGAATCACACGTCCTGTCACGAACTGTTATGAGCTAACTTCCCTCTTTACAGCATTTTATGTAAATTTTCCCTTCCTTTGTTGGTGCTCACAGTACGCCCAACGTTATGTACATGGCAAAGTTATTTACTATGTACCTTACATCCTGCTGTGATTCCTATCCACGTTACATGCGTAAATATTACGTAAAGCACATCACATAACACAAATTTCATGATTATGTTTTACACTAGGGGTGTGATCCAGGGACTACCATTGTGACCCAGTGCGGGTTCGGGATACCACAGACTTGTCGGCCATGTGAGCCCACCCCCGGGAAGACATGTGCTTCAGGCATAGAGAGATCATGTGTACTGTGCAATATCTACGGACGCACGGTAAAGGAGGAGTGTAACATCTACAACCAGACAAGATGTGGCGGTTGTAGAGAGGGGTAAGAGACAAACTTTATCTTATTTATCAGGAATTGCGTTAGGAATTACACTGACATGTTAACACACAATGACGGGCGTTTGTTGGTCTCAGTGCTACTCCTATGTGGTAGTGTGCGGTATACGATATTTAAGTGGCTACACGTATCTCAATATTTTTCAGCTTTTATGAAAACTTGGATGATCCCAAGATCGGCAACACACGATACTGCCGAAAGTGCACGCCAGCGGACACCTGGCGAAATCAATGCCAAAAGCAGACCATGGTTACCGTAACAACATCTGTAACCCCAGCTAAATCAACAACATCTGAGAAGATAGCCATAATGTACGATACCGTCGAAAATAGTATACATGAAGTAAAGCCCTCAACAAGCTCGGGTTTATTCATGAAGCAGCGCCAATCAACCAAGGCAACCAAAAGTAAGCAAACAAACCGACAAACTCCTTTAGCATTTGTACAATGACATACTCCTGAATGCTTTATTGTCACTATCTATCGCTACATTCGCAGTTTGACATCTAAAGAATTAGAAGTTAATTTTGATGATAGCTCGAGTAGGCTGTTCAACAGAATCAGATTTTTATCTTATATTTTGGTTTATCTAAGTCGTTGTTGTTGTTGTTTCGGGCTACGTAAACATGTGTCGATATTGGGAGCAAGGTCGCAGAAAGCCGAACTAATACGCACTAGAGTGCACTAGAGTATTTTCATATCTATTAATATTCATGGTGACATATATTATGCCATATATCACGCAGAAGCGGAAGATAATTCAGTAGGATGGGGAGCCATTGGCGCTGGGTTTGTCACCACTCTTCTGATCGTCCTCCTGTTTGCCTACTTCGTGTACCGATATCGTTCATTTGATGAACAAAAGAAAACGGCGGACATAGAGATGGCAACCCTTCCGAAAGGTGTAGTTAAGTTACTAGTACCTTTATATGATAGGTACCTTTGATGCAGTTTTATTTGTTAGGAAAAGGATATTGTCTAAACTGCTAAATGAAACATTTAACGGTACGTTGCGTTGCGTTAGGCGAAAAAATAATATAGTTGATAGTAAATAGTCACTTTGTTCAGGCACGTCTTACTTCAAGCAAGCAGATAGCAGTCTTGAATGTTTATATTAGTTTGTTGTTGCGTTTTCTGTAATGAAAGCTATACGAGAAATTTCCGTTTCAGACATGGCAGAGGACGATGTAGTGAACAAGTCTGCTTCACTTTTCCAGTGCAACCCTGTCTGTGCAGGTGAGCAAACGTTATAGTTTAATCAAATGTCTTTAGATTAATCTGTCATTGTGTCTTTTTGAATGGTAATTGTGGAATATCGCTTCCTCTTAACTTAATGTAAGGGGCCCTAGAAATGTAGAAATGCAGTAACTGTAAAGTATATGTACATATACAGTACGCATATCTCAATACCCCAGTACCATTGACGCGTGGTCTATTTCACTAAGGTGCAATGTATATTTACAGATATGTCACCAAACGACGGAGATCTTCCACCAGGCAGCTGTGGCCATGGTGTGGTTCATGTTCCCACGGTTAACGAATACGACAGGCTTTTCAAGGAGGGGAAGGAGGTTGGAAAAGGTATACATCATTTGAAAATCCTTTTTTTTTTGCAGCTTTTCTGATAACATTGACGATTAAAAAATAGAAAGGATTAGCTCACTTAGCATGCATCTGCACAATTGAGAAAAACCTACCCAGAAATCACACCACGGAATGCAATGGTTTGCTACCACCAGGATATTTTGCTTGAAATATTACAATCTAGATATTAGATCTTGTATCTAAGTATCTACCCCGCGAAATATTGCATAAACAATACCATACATGTTCAATGGCGAGAGCGCCAAACGCAGTACGCGGAGGTAAAAAGTGCGGCCGAAAGCCTTTTCTTCAGTTATTTTGTAGATTGTACCTTCAACTACAGTCAAACCTGCCAAAGCGACCACGTCTTCTTAGCGATCACCTGGCCATTACGTCCGCTTTTTTTCGGTCCCGAAAATTTTCCCCATTGACGTAAGCATTAAGCGACCTCTTTGCAACGACCACCTGGTCAACGCGACCGCGACCACCAAAAATTGGGACCAAATCCCTGTTCATAACGACCGTGACATTTTGAAATCTTGAGGTTTGACTGTACTATAATTTTATCCGCGTCGATGTCAGTCACCTTGTGGCCCTCGACTACGATTGTGTCTACCTATTAGTGAAAAATTGTGATAGCACTCCTCTATCCAATTACTTTACTAGTAAGAGAAGAAAGATTGTGTCTATTAGTGAAGAAATGTGATAGTACCCCTCTATCACATTATTTTACTAGTAAGAGTACAAAGATTGTGTCTTAGTGAAGAAATGTTATATCACCCCTCTATCACATTATTTCACTAGTAAGGGTACAAAGATTGTCTACTGCAGCTGGTTAAATAATGTGATATCATTTTGTCAACAATTATCACGTGTTAAAGTATTTAACACGGGTTTCGACTGAAACACTTTTTGAACTAAAATGATATGATAAATAGACAGTGCTGAAAAAACTGCTACCGCAACATTGCAATGACTACTATTTCTCCCTTTCCAGACATGCCCATAGAGGAACGTTTAACACTCGACATGCAGCAGGCTATAGCGTCAGTAATCAACCAGCGCCCAGCCCTCCCCGGCGGCCCTGACTACAAGAACGTCTTCATCGACTTGGGTGTTAAAGAAGCCCGAGTCTTAGCGGCTAACGCCACGTGTATAGCTGACCCGTCCGAAGCCCTGTTCAGAGTGCTGTTGGCAGAATCGTCTGCCCGGGAAATCAAGATGGCGGACATCATCACGACCTTGGACAAATACAAGTTCTATGACCTTGTTAAGGACATTTGCAGAGAGATCACAGTCCAGAATAACTAATGTAACAAACCAAACCAAATCAAGTTTTGTAGGGCGAACGTAATATAAGAATTATTATATATAAGAATCCTTAAGAATTATAGTACCTGAGACAAACAAATGAATATAAGATTCATAAATCATATAAGAAATAGAGCAATAAGTCCAGGTGTTGCCATACCTTGTTTACAAAATATACAAAACTACGATGTAGCTTAAACGTCTGTAGGCAATGGCACTTTTAGCTTATGATGTAAATAATATTGAAATAGATCTTGATAGATTTTGCTGATGTGAACTGCATGATTGTACAGAGTGTTGAACCTGTTTGATCGATTGATTGATTGCTTCTCCTATAGATTTTAAATGAGGGCTTGCGTGCCATGTACCATTTTGTGTAATTATTAGTCCATATCTGAGTAATGTAGTTACATCTGTACAGCTCTATCTTTGACTTTATTTGTGCAACAGTATTGGGATATTTTACACCTTATAAAGCACTTGCCATGCCTGTAGCATAGACCTATGATCAGTATGTACATTGAATAAACTATTGTCCCAGAAGAGAAGTCGTTGTTTAAAAAATATTCACCAGCCAACATTGAGATCTTAGTCACCAGACAACAACGTTAACGACACCATTACTCGCAACCTAACAAGCTTGATACTAGCAGAGACAAATACAAT
Organism: Branchiostoma floridae; assembly: GCF_000003815.2. Lineage (NCBI taxonomy): Eukaryota > Metazoa > Chordata > Leptocardii > Amphioxiformes > Branchiostomatidae > Branchiostoma > Branchiostoma floridae. The sequence continues at coordinate 14,563,454 of NC_049985.1, read as the reverse complement.
ACTAGTAGGTTGTTGGCCATGTGTTGGATGGTGTATGCTACGTGGCTTGTTCTGTCAACTAAAGCAGGGTATTGTTTACATTCAACTGCGGACACGACAACATTTCCCTGTGTACAAACCTGTATGCGATTACAACATTGTCGTGGCTGAACTTGAACCAATTCAGTCTTTGATAGAATGATCACAGTAAGTTCTTTCCACATCGTATAAATCATCTTGGCTAATCTATTACCCCTCATTTTCCCCCAACAGTACGCTGATAGAGAATAGTAGTATTCTACATAATCCTGCGTTTCCGCGCGTGTTTGGACGGTATCAAGGGTTGAAAACATTATAAATTGATACTTCATCAGAATAAACTGCGATGGAGTGAAAAGCAGATAGCTACGATGCTGTTTCAATGATACATAAAAAAGAGGTATGCGTGTATGCGTAGCAAGTAACTCTCAAGCTATGTACGATTCACATATTAAAGTGTTGCTATCACGCATAGATTAAACATTAGATATGATGACAATCGTACGTACCTAATTGTGTCCGATCCGTCTCTCTCCCTCTCTCTATATATGTCTCTCTCTGCGTCTATTTGTCTCTCCCTCTCTCTGTCTTTTAAACATGATAATTTCCTTGCTCTGTGAAGTGCTTGTACGTTGCGTGGTTCGTACTAACGATACCAAACAGGAACATACGGCCGTGCGAACTGCACACATGCAAAAGAAAATCAAGCTCTTATACATAATGGAATAAATCTGGTAGCTAAGCAACGACTGATGACGTGGTAGCGATCGACGTGGACAAAACAAAAACCGCTAATCATTATTTCTTAAGATATACAGGGAGTGCTTTATTTGGTAACTACCGTATATCACACATTTCAGCATTTTTTATGTCATCTGTACTGTGTGGCTTAGATTAATCAAGTTGCAACGGGATCAGCACAACCCATTTGTGTCTTATGGGATGCATCTGAAAAAGATAATGATTTGAAAAGTCATTTTTATAATTGATCTTTCCACGCATATCTTGTCCTTCTTATTCGAAAAGAAAGGTGGGTAGTTACAATGGGTAGTTACCGCGGGAGTTTCCGATGACGTAACGGGGTCAAAGTCCACGTCGCCGCCCACGGACATCGTCTTCCTGTATACTCCAAGCAGAGGTTGGTGGGGAAGACTGACTTTTAACAATCACATTCCCGTTTCTATCCGCACTCGGTGGGGACGAATAACAGGTCATATGATAAAATATTTCACACCAACTTCTGCTTAGAGTATTCTTTTGGTATTGGGCAGACATAATGAGATCAGATTACAGGTGCCCATTTTACCCGAAGTTCAGTCTACCGTGCCAAAGTTGGCACCAAGGCAGGCCGACCGGAAGTTGTGTAGTCCTGGTCATGTGTTGCGGAATCGTCGGCAAGACAACGGTATACTAGTACTCTTTGTGGAATGGACTAAGAGTCTTCAAATGGCCCGGTAGTTTTAGAAAACTTCTGCACACAAACATGTCTACCTCGATGACAGGACAGAATTTTGTTCTCCTTTTATTTCCGCCTTACAGCGCAACAAGTCCACAGTGAAACATTGGTTAAGGCGGACGCCCTAATAGGTACATAACGCGGTACTGTACATGACTCACTTGTTTTTCAACTAGACAGCCACAGTCTGTAACCCTTGGGCAGTTTCATAGGGTGTTAAAGGAAGTAATTGTCTAAGAGAAACACTAAAGGGGATTCCCCCACCACTAGCCCCGGAAAATCCCGGGTGGTGACGACATGCTCTTTAGACGTCATGGACTTAAAACGGTCTGCTATTGGTCAGATGTTTGTCATGTGATCACACAATACTCATTAGGCACTGATTTTGTCTCACTCTTCACTCAGACACAAGCAGTAAGAATCGGAAGCAAGCGCTGTCCTAGTACATAGCAACTTAAACCTACCTTCGGTGGGCCCAACGTTTCAAGAGTGAGTACAAGGTACCTAGGTTAGTAATATTATTACGTTAGTAATAATATGCATAGCTTAGATTGGGAAGATCGAAAATCATTTAGTTATCACTTCATTTCACCATTTCAAAGGAAGGAATGTTATCTTTTCTTTTTCGGTGTCACAAATCACAGACTGAGTTGTGTCCACAGTCGACGTCAAACGAACTATATATCGTTACTTTATCAGGTAAGTGCTTAGTATGATCGATATACTAAATGGTCACTAAAAGTACAACTCGACGTAAAAGTGTGCCCTAAGTTGAGACGACTGTTGGGTTGCGAAATGTCACGAACTCAGGTGTGGCCGGGTACGTGCCGAAGTTGGCACTTGATAAACAGGAAGTAAGTGTCAGTTACATCCGAGCATAGAAATGTCTAGAATTCTACCGGAGTCAGGAAAATATACACAAGAGCACAATACACGGTAAACAAACAAAACGCTATCTGCATTTGAAGTTCTTACCCAGTTGGGGCATAGACTACTTGATTACCTAATTAATTACTTAATCAAATTCTCTTCCTCTTTTCAAGTGTTGTTTGTCAGCTCTTATCAGACATGCATTATCAAAAGTGTAGGAACTTTGTATATGTATACTTTAAGTTAACGGATACATGCAAATAGTGTATTTGTTATTTCTCCTGGTATAATGATCGAAAACGAAACGAATTTTTAAATATTTCAAAGGATGTGATTTGTCGTCATGACATTATTATAAGTTTTCATCACATCAAACCGTTGACAGGTCCTGACACCATGTACATCATTCTTTCAGGTAAACTGTAGACACAAAGAACATGTTTTGGCTACAAAGACATCTGAAGTCCATTCTAGCAGTCCTTGTCCTGATTTCAATACAAAGCGTGAGTACAAATATCATATTTGATATTGATATAACTTGAGTACAAATATTGTATTTTCTACATTTCCTCTGTTTCTTTTCTATAAAAATGTTACTGACATATGCATTGCCTTATGTAGAAAGCACAAAAGAAACAACTTCTCACAAATTATTTTACAAGGAGGACTAAAAAGCCGAACAAATGTATTAGGATAGTTTTTGAAGCCATGTTTTAGATTAGTCTTAGAAACCATGTGTACTGTATTACTACCCTTTGTATCTAATTAAACCCCTGTACTTAGCCCGATAGGGCATGAATGTGCAATAAAGGATATTACGATTGAATAAATGTAAGTGAAACCGTTACGGTGGATGTCAGTAAAACATATATCTCCGTATATTTCACAGGCATCTTCGCGCTCAACGTGCAAGTCACCAAAGAGATACCTCGACGATAACCGGGAATGCGTCAAATGTCCTCCTGAACGGGTAAGTTGTTCATTATTCTAGGTAAATTCAAAACTCATATATAAACAGTTGGAGTAAGGCGAATTGTGGCAAACACGTGAAGGTATTGAAGTACAGTTAAAAAGACTTGAATATGTGTGATGCTCTGAACAAAGAAAGTATCAACAACAGCTAACATTATCTACTACTCAAAATTATGACCACGACATGCCCAGAACACGAGATATCAAAACCAAGAGCTCCTCTGCAGTAGCATAAAACGTCGCTAGGGGGAATAATTAATAGCAATTCATTTCGTTGTCTTATAAATATATACCACTTACCAAGTATCACAGCAATCCATCCGGTCGTTCTCTAGTTATCTTGTTGATAGACATCGCCCGGACAAACAAGATGCAGTCAGTACAAGACCCCGTTTCACGGAGGTAAACATATCCCCATGTTTTCTGACTACAGGACTGTCCAGAACGTTCCTACAAGAGCAGAGAATGCGGATATGGTTTCCAGACAGAGTGTTTGCCATGTCTAAACTGTACCACAGTGTACCGAACAGAGTGGAAGCCGTGTACAGCTGCCTCACAGACAGAATGCGGCGACTGTCTAGAAGGGTAAGTCTTGTCAGAACCACCCACCTGCGCCCAAACATACACATGCAAAATAGAAACACCAAAATGCAAATATTTGACGGTAATGTAACTTGGTCTCTTATTGGTCGAACCGATAATTGCCTTGCTATCATTGGTTGAGCTGTTAATTAAGTCGGGCTCTCAGGATCGGCCTATTGGCCAATTGAATTTATTATTTAGTAGAAACACGTGTGCCAACAACTAGTAAATAACTTCAACACAGGCATTTGATGTCATCTCGAGATCTCATATTGAAGGCAAAACTTATAGTTCAAGTATAATTGAAACAAATTTATTTATGACATTTTTTGTTTCTATATTGTTTTTTAGCTTCTTTACATTCATGGGGACTTGCGTCCATGAAACAGCATGGGAAGGTGAGTTGATAGAACATTTTAGATGTTATGTCTGTATAAGATGTATTATGGTAGCATCCGTTCTCATCCGTACGGATCTTAAAGGTGGATGGCTTTATACTTAGGCTTTGAGGACACCTAATTGTATATGCTTTTGTTTATCTAATCTAAATGTTTCTATCATATGCTTTTTGCAGAACTATATACTACATTACCTTAAACTGACTACCTACGGTTTTGTGTCCCAAAGCACCATTTTTATGTCATTGTAGCAAATGTTTTCCTCTGACCAACATTCCGTTTTCTCCATCACCATTCAGCTTCTACCTTCGTGTGGAGGAGCGAGTCGTCCATGGAAGAAGTACTGACAACTAGAGCTTATCATACAGCAACTGTCGTTCCCAGCACCCCAGAAGTGGCCATTGCACCCATCACGACACCGCACCTACCGATCTTCATCGGTATTTCAGCTAGCGCTGTCGTGCTGTTCTCCTTGCTGGGTCTGACTCTAACAACGTTTCGCCTGCGCCGGCGGAAAGCGAGGTCAGTCCTAACAACTTTAATTTTGACTCCCTATAACGTTACGCTTGCTTGCATTGTCACCATATTTCCTCTTTAAGGGGTACTCTAGACTAACAATAGAAAATAACTACATACCATCAACAATAACATTTGCATTGAATCGAGTTATGTCTTATGATATACGAAATATGCAGACCATGAGACACATCAATCAGAACCCAAGACCATCAGTAGCTTGTCTGATTAACGTTTAATAACACATATTGACACATGTTAGTGACGGTTAAAGATGGCTGAATACATTGTTGTTTATGCTAAAGTATCTGTCTGTTTGAACCCCCGTGTAGACCTTCAAGTCGTGAACCAGATTGTGAAGGCCCAGGACGTACCGACGATGATATCCATGGAGATGGGTGTGGAGGCAGGGTGTCTCTTACAGACGAGCTGTCATCGGATATCATCTCAACCCTTAGACGGCAAGGAACTGAGTTAAGTACAGACTCAGGCTGTGATGTGGCGTCATCTGATCAGGACAGTAGCGATGTGGACAGTAGGAACCCGTCCTTAACAGAGTCTCTGAGTCCTATAGAGATAGTACAGTCGCCACAGTTTAATACTATGGAAGGGGATGTTAACGTATATGCTAACCCTGCAGAGGTTGGCATGTTTAAGCATAACAAACTTTGGGTAGACGTTGCAAATGCTACACTTGGTGTGAGTGGTGGTTGCCTTGGGCTCCCTGCATTGGATACGTACCTTTTCATTGACAGTGTTGAAAGAGATACTGACATAGAGCTTGCTGTTCTAAAAAATCCCAAGTACTTGCCCGCGCTTGCAAAGGGTGAATCACTTGTCAGTCCCATAATTTCGTGTAGTCCACATGGAGTATCCTTTCAGAACCCTGCCTTGCTGAGCTTTCCACACTGTGGGGACGTGACGTCATCTGACGTCACACTTCTAGTAAGTGACACGTCACTAGATGAAGCCCCAAAATGGCGGGAAGCCAGCTTGGACGGTAATTGTGGGGTGAGCTACATGGTCAAAGGCGGCGAGTGCCTTGTGTACACTTCCCATTTCACCCTCTTTGGGTTGAAAGCAAAATCCAAGCAAGTCAAAATCATGATTTTTTCAAAGCTAGACAGGTTTTTCGAGGTCCACGTGTTTTGCGTTAACGATACTCCTGAGTCACTGAATGAAATTGAAGCTCAGGAACGCGAGCATGGCTTCCATTTAAAATGTCCACCCAAAGAAATAAGATTTGTCAGCAATGACAAGGATGTCAAGGTTAAAATGAGTTTGAATGCGACAGATGGATGGGAAATTATTACACAGCACAAAAAGATGATCGGATACACGGCTGTTCAGCAGAACAGCAATCCGTACGTGGCCTTTCACTTGCGTGCTGTCTCCCAGGACACCAGTTGTGCATCTGTCCATGTGGTCGCTTCGCAGAAATCCAGTTCCTCCGTCGCGGAGTTTGATTTTCTACTAAGTTTAACGTCTAGTGAAGAGAAATATACTCCTTATCATCCTTGTCCTCACGGATGTTCAGCGATAGAACAGTTCCTTTCATCAGAGCAGTCCCCCACTCCTGAATCGTTCCTATACTATCTATCTATCCCTAGATCTACATTCCAGCCGAAGGCTATCTCACAGGACCTACAAGAAAAGCTAATCTCACGTCTTGATGTAAAAGTTGACACCGGCAATGACTTTAGATCGTTTGCGGATGAGCTGGGATTTGACAGTTTTCAGCGGACTTTGTTAGATCAAAGGTTTGACAGCCCTACGCATTGTCTCCTGATGTACATGGAGCTGCGCGCACAGAAAATGCGACAATCGAGCAGCGAAATGTTACAAGAACTAGCTCAGATCCTGAAGAAAATTGAACGCTCTGATTTGGCTACACTTATCGAGACTCACTTGCAACAACGCCCCCTGTCAATTGCTTCCAATAGTACAGACAGTGGGTTAGGGCCGGGGAGTCCCAATGGTAGTCAGTTGTCTGTGGCTACATCCGCGTCTGGAGAGACCATTGGTTTGGCTTCTCCACTCGACAAGCCACACTTAGAAACTACTGGTCTGCTCGAAGGCGATCCCCAGAATCTGTCGCCCACTGTACATGTGGTTCACCCTGCTAGAACCGAAAACCAGGATAACAGGAGCAAGGTAGAAACTGAAGTATGATGAGAAACTGCTCAAAGGGGGAATTTCTTATGAATGTAGGATTAAAACGGCCTTTGCTGGTATGTTGTCCAAGAGATATCCTAAATGTACATATAAGTAAAGTTGTAAGATATTGTCCGATGCCATGCAGGATGCCGAACACTATTGCATATCCATTTCTGTGTGGTACGTAACACCCATGTACCAGTTTAAGTGTGAAATATTGTACTGTGCAGCAAAACAGATGTTATTGTAGATTTGTTGTTTTTCACGATAACCATTATCATGTGTTGTGGTGGTGAAATGTGGTAAAATGATACATTACTGTCCAATAACTCCAATAGGTTGGGTTGCCTATGTTTGGTGGTTGCTATTCTATGTTACATTATTGTGAATGTATGCTTTATTTTACGTCGAGTAATCCTTTTTCTCTTCGCCAATGGCGATAGAGTATGTTTTTGTTTGACTTGGGTCTGTATGTAGGTCAACAGCATATAACTCGAGAAATTGTGGATGGAACTTTGTGATTTTTGGTAGGTGTGTAGCGGTTGTCGAAAGGAATGCCAAGTTCGAAAACGGTTTACCTGGCGTTTTCCTACGGTACTGCAGCGAGCTTGGTATGTTTTTTGCAGTTTGTTTTGGGCAGCATAAGTCAAAATCTAGCTGGGCGATTTTCAAGAAACTTGGTAGGTGTGTAGCGGTTTTGGAGAGGAAGGTCAAGTGCGAAAATGGTTTACCTGGCTCTTACCTACGGCGCTGTAGCGGGATTTGTATGTAAGTGCATTTGTCTGTAAGCAAGATAACTCGAGAACCCTTGAATGGATCCTGATGATATTTGGTAGGTGGGTGGGGGTCAAGAAAACGAAGGTCAAGTTCGATAATGGGCCCCCTAGTAACTGCCTAAGGTACTGCAGCAAAACTTTTATTTTTGACACTTCGTGTTTTGGATATGCTGTGGTCATGATTTTTGAGTGGTAGATAGCCCTTGGGGCAGAGAGTAAGTGCTGTGAGTTTGGACCCCCTAGCGGCTTTTTGGGAACTGCAGGCACCGATTTCCTTTCAAACTTTGAACGAGAATAACTCGAGAACGTGTTGACGGATCATCAGGATTTTTTGGTATGTAGATAGAATGAGTACTTAAAATAATAATCTACATGGAAAGATGCATTTAATTGTAATCAGTGGCCAATGAACAGAAATAAACTGTTTTGTATATACATGTATCTCACTTGACCTATATCTATGGACACATCTGTTTGACAGATGTTTTTGCTGGAGGAAACACTGACAAGCCGTGAGCTGGACACTGGAAAGCTTGAAATTCTGATTGACCAGGGGTGCTATCAGGTCATCTTGTACAATTAGGTCTTGTTTTGGTAGCATTTGTGGGGTTTGGGGGTAGGTACTATTTAGTAATACATGAATAAGACCTTAAAGTCTTAAATAAAGGCATGATTTAGTAATACATGAATAAGACCTTAAAGTCTTGAATAAAGGCATGATTATTTGGCGAAGAGATGGGTTCGTTGAACTCTAGTTGTTTATGACTTTAGAAGGGCTCAATTTGGAAATCAGTGGAATAGCTGAGAGTTAAGTAGATGGATAAAATAAGAATCACGTCAAGGCTAATAGTTCTGATCAATACATTTTATGAACATTTTGTGCACCTTTTGTTTTGTCTCAGAGATGTGCCATGTGTAACATTTGTGTGTAACGGTATATCAGCAATAACTTTATACGTAAGATATAGGCACCGTTTTAAAGCTTCTTTCCGCCACAAGTAAGGTGATGGTATGTTACGTCTTTTCCTTGTCGCAAGTTGGCTTATGCCATATCACAATTATTGTTATTCTCTGAAACGTATGATATCCATGTATATATGTATATATTGCCAATTATTTCATCTCTCCTTATTTTTACACCTTACATAACATATGTAATTAAAAGACAAATGAATATAGCATAAAATGACATAAAAGCTTGGTTTGATCTCATTTTGGAAACTTTGTCTCAGTAAATCTATGCTGAAGAGGACAACAGTAACGGTGTTTTATCATCGTCATCATGTAGCCTCTATAGCGGGCTCTCTAGGCTTTCTTTCGGGGCCGCCGACACAAGCAACAAAAAGTACAAGTACAAGAATAATTGGCCAGCAAAAGGCCTTGAGAGCCTGCTTTGGAGGCTAGTCATCATATATTTACGTTTCTATACTTGTGAGATGCATGTACCCTCAAACTGTTCTCCCTGATTTATCCCGAACTTGACTTTGTCGCCCTGGAATATCGCCCAGGGCATCATCCTATTGTCTGTGCACTTGACCGCAGTCTGCCCGTCCCTGCCGATAACAATGCAGCCCCCTGTGCCGTTCACTCGTCTCTTCATGTAGGTCAACGCTTCATCTGTAGCGTCAGCCACTGACACTCCTGAGCAAGTAGACAAATTTGTAGTAAAGTAGGAAGTAACAGTTAAACATAGATATATATATTTCACGTTCTGGTGAGTACTTCACGTTTCGACCGTCTCACGAGACGACAAGAGCCGAAGAGAGAGTATCTCTGTGTATACATGGGCGCTCACACACAAGTGTTTGTGTTTTCATGTGTGCATGTGTTTGTGTGTGTGTGTTTGTGTGTGTTTGTTTGTGTGTGTGTGTGTGTGTGTGTGTGTGTGTGTGTGTGTTTGTGCGTGTGCGTGTGTGTGTGTGTTCGTGTGTATGTGTTTGTGCGTGCGTGTTTGCGAGTGTCCAGTATTTCATTCTTATATTATGTGCTTGTGTTAAACCTTTCAGGTAATATTCTCTGAATACACGCCCGATACATGATACAAGCCTCAAGAATGCATTTGTTTACAACATGTCAAAGACCTCAATCAAGGTCAAATGGCACGAATTTTCCCAGATAAGCATGATAAGGAATGTCTATTTTACTCAAGTACGGCTGACCTTGTTCCATCTTGTTCAAAATACGAGTTGGAATAGTGCATTTCATGAAGGATTCCCCGTGTCCCGTACAGGTCACTGCACCTATGTCGTTATCTGCGTAACCGCCACAGCCTGGTGGAAAAAGTTCTTCATTTAGTGCAAAAATAGATACTAGATTTCAATAAAATCAAACCTAGAGGAAGGCAATGGCACAGAACACTTGTAGAAGTATTATGCTGTTATGTTACTTTGACCATATTTACCGACTAAGGGAGAGTCTCCGACCCTCCCCGGTAGCTGACTTCTGATCCCGCCCGTGGATGTGGCGAATGCGACGTTTCCTTGGGCGTCAAGTGCAACAGCGCCTACTGTGTCGTGGGAACTATATGGTGACAGAAACAAGGCATTTTTAAAGTTCTTCGGATGTTTTCTATACTTTAGGAAAATGGGTAATGCTTTCTTGCATCAGCTATTACGGATATATATATATAGCCAGTCAGCCACTTTCATTTGATTGGGATCATTCAACAAGGGCGTGTTTTTTCAACGGATTTGTTCAAAGCAAGGCCATTTGACCGCGTATAGGCAATGAACTAAGGACATAGCGGTGAACGTTGGTTTTGAAATCTGAACGATTGTATACAGGAGGGAGCTCATCGAGAGAGTTCCATAGTTCAGTCCGGGGAAAGAAACTTAGTTTTAAACGTCTCATAGTAACAAGTGTTTACTATCTGCGAGTATAGCACAGAAGCTACAAACGTACTCGTCTTTGCCTGGGTTTAAGAGTTCAGTGACAGCATCAGTGTACTTGGTGTGTTCTCGCGCGTCCTTTCTGTGTTCTTCTCTTACCAGCTCTTCAGTCGGCACCAGTGGGAATCCCATCTGCCGGGCAAACAGGTTGGCTCCCACGCCAACCAACATGCAATGGTCTGTCTGGAAAAATAACAAGGATACACAAGCAAAAACATTTCAGGTGGCGTATCATTTTTTTGTTTTATTGCATTTCTTGTTTTTAGTTTGTAGATGATGACGTGATTGACGTTTATAAAGACCAAGGAGGAAAATTATTATTTGATGATCTACGGGTAGTCACACAGCTATCAAAGATCAAAGATGGAGACATGGAGACTATAGCTAGAATTTATAGATCCAATTTAGACCTGTAAGGCTACATATTCAATGTAGTAATGCCTTAGTAACGGTCCTTGGTAACTGACGAATCCAGGACACTTAAATGACAGAGTAAAGCGCTTTCAAAACATCAAACAACAAAAACAAGAAGTTAAAGATCTCATACCATTGTGAAATTTGACTTTTTTATTTGATCTGTTTTGTATCGTTTTCTTCATTGTCGTGAATTCCTTGCTAATACTGTCTATGCATTTCGCTACCAACATGGGAGCAAAATTTGGACCCGGGCCTAGTCAACCCCCAATCCTGTCAGTCTCCGGTTACACCATTTTTAGCCTTACACCCTATCTCTCTACAATATTGAAAGAACTATGGACACACACCTAAATAAACAAACAAACAAACAAACAAACACACACACACAGAGACCTAAAATAATATATCCGTTTTCACAAAGGTAAAAATGTATCAGAAATACGGAGAAAATGTCAACACATAGTCCTCAAGAGGGCCTCACCTTGTCCATAACCATTCTGGCCAGCTCGATAGGATGGTGTATGTTCTTCACACACGCTACAGACCCGACCTGTAGGCTGGACCCGTCCATAATCATAGCATCCATCTCTACATCTCCCAGTGCTGTAGGTCTGGAGCCTCTCCCTAACAACATGCATAAAAATTACTTCTACTCGTATATTGTAACCAGATTAAGGTTAGTCTGAATTAGATAGCACTAATGAAGGTTTCAGGGTTGGCTAAATTGGCATTGTGACTTTCCATTGTTTTCTCATTAATGAATTAAGAAAGAATGGAACTGTAACGAATATTTATAGATGGGCATGAGCGAATTCTAAATCTGATTTTGGGGGGGCCGTATGAATGACGTCATCAGGTTTTATTGCCCCTAATATTTTTTCTATGAGAAAATACAGCACTTTGGTACATACCACTGCAATGAAAGCATGTTTTTCATGTGCATAATGGTGAAGGCTACAAACTCTTGTTTGCGCCAATTGATATCTGTTAATGATCTGTAATGATTAGAAAATTATTTTTAATCAGATGAAAACAATTATTTTCTTATAACTGCAGATCATAAGCAGATATCAATGCCAATTTAGCCAACCCAGAAACCTTAAAGCGATCGCGCGACTGGTCCAACTTCGGTCAGCTCCCTAGGTCAGGGGCCCGTTATAGCTATAGCTATGGACAGCATTGTTTGCATTACATAGACTAAACTCCGGTCTTCAAATTCAAAGGCTAAAAGAAAACGGTCCCAACGTTATGTTTGCTAACTACTTCAGGCAATTTGTGCAGCTATTCGAAAACATACATTGTAAACATTCTAAAATTTGTATGTGTAAAAGTTATCATAAGATTATAATTTTCTGAAAAAGATCATACAGATGGCAAGTGGGACCGAGTAGCACAGTGGTATTGTGTACGGCCCGTGACCAAGAGGTTGCGGGTTCGAATCCAGCTGCGTGTCACCGATTTTGTGTCCTTGGGAAAGGCACTTTACACGACTTTCCTCACTTTACTTACTTTACACCCGGATGGAGGCCTGGCGAACCTCCGTCTCGTATCAGCCACATGGTGAATTACATCATTCACCCGGACGGGAGACCTGGCGCATCCCCGTCTTGTATTCAGCTATTCGAAAGGGTATATCACCCCGTAAGGGGCGGTATAACCCCGTCGTGTGTAAACATGTGCGAACATGTGTGATCACGTCGACCGATGATGATGATCATACAGAACAATACAATAAAGCCGTCGTTAAACATAAACATCTTTAAGAACAATAACTATTTTTATGCCCAGGGGTAGTGCGTACGTTGTGAGACGAGAAGGTTCGTGAGATATAGAGGATCTACGAGTAAGGAATGGGCATTCAGCACCAAGGACAAAACAAAAACTAGCCTGTGTAGAAGACTGATCAATTGCGGCCATTCATGAATTACACGTTGACAAAAATTGTATTTTCCTCGAAGTATCGTACAACGTAATTCGTCACCACCAAACACAGAGTACTGTATGGGCACCCTCGCTAGATAAGTTTGAAACAACGCCTACAGTTAGATGTGCAAAGGTTAGGTGTGACAGGTCGTTCAGTGTATAATATAACCAGTTGCTGCGCTGGTGTGCTACGACGTCGAAGGGTGGTTATATCGGCTATACCAATACAGGTGCAGGCATTTGATTAAAGAATTACATTTGCTTTAACTATGTATACGAATGATTTGAACCCTTGTATACTATCAAAAGACAGAAGAATATTAATCCAAAACGCACACCTGCATTAAATTCCGGGTTTTCCTCCATAACCATCACAGCAGCCTGTACGGCGTCCAGCGCGCTTCCACCCTCACATAGTACCTGAACGAGAAATTCAAACGACGTTTTACAAACACATCTCAAGCTACACCCCCTCCATCAATTTCACAAAATCTAATTATATAATTTATGAAGTATGACTCAATCCGGGTTTCTATGTTTTAGGCTAATGCCACCACATTACCAGAAAGGGAAATTTGGGGGAGTTTTAGGGACAACAAAAACACAAAACGTACCAAAAATAATTCAACAGCATATCTTGTGTATATCTATAAACTTTAATTTTTCGTTTCCGCAAACAGTTCGGCTGGGCCCTGGGTAGGAAATGTGACGTAGGCCTAAATCATCACTGTCTAAACAATGCTAGTATGTAATGTTGTAATCATTTCTATATTGTAACTTGTTGCAACATTTTTTGTAACAGCATTGTATTAAGAACATATATCCGTTTGGCACATAGCCTGGGTTCCACCTTTTTTGATACCCAGGCTCCTACACTACACGATGGTCAAATTTGGACCAAAAGTTTCCATTCGAACCCAGAGTATCGGGTTACCGGGACTCCCGCGCGGTCCCCGCGGAGGGCTGACGGTGACTGAAACATCTTCTACAAGATCGTGATAGTTTGAAAAACAACCTCTCACACGTGCCTCGTCGAGATTAAATGAAAACTGGCAGTGTGTATACGTCAAAACTTACCCTGTACGTGTGCTGCACTGTTTTGTCTCAATGTTTTCTGAAATGTGCATAGTTGGTTGATTTAGAAAGGGTGTTCGGTTGACCAAAAAAAACAAATACCATATTTAGATTGGTCCTAAATTTGACTGAAAATCCAAATCTTTCATATCATATAGGTAATGATATCAATATCAAACTTTCTGTCTTAGGGATTTTTCAACTTCTACTTAAAACTATTTTTACAGCCAAGATAAGGTCGAAAAATCGTCATTTTTTCAAATTTTCACACTCAAAGACTAGTAATTTAAAATTGCCTCCATGTTCCAAAAATCCCTAAGACACAAAGCTGGAGATATTACTATTAGTTGCCGACAATATTAGTCCTGAAAGAGTTAATTTGCACGCGTTTTGCAAGCGATTTAAATACCATGTTTGGTCCTATGTGGAGTCGCACTGATAGTGACATAGAGTAATTGATACCGCCGTAAGCAAGTGTTGTAACATTCAAGGTCACCAATAATGACGCCAGCAGCTTTGTTACATGTCACATGTTCCAAACTAAGCGGCAGCAAAGCTAAGCTTGCCAAATAACGGTTTATATTTGTGAAAATGTTTGTTTTTCTTCTGACGCACGGCACCCGGGAAAATGAGGGTGTTTTCTGCGTGTTTACTGTAACAACCTGCGGGTGACCGCGGATGACCCCAAATAGAACAGCCGTTCTGTTCGATCACGCCAGCGTTCTGTTCGATGGAAGATGATTCGTGTTCTAAATCCCCACAAAGAAGTCTGGAAATTTTGGGGCCAAATTTTACCATCGTGCTAGCTCCCACAAAAAAGAAAAAAAAAACTATTTACAACCGGTGCCCCAAACCCAGACTAACTTTCCCACGGTGGCCCCAGCCTTAAACGTACCTTGTAGCCAGCCTTTCCAGCATCCTTCACCCCCTTGAGTTTGGAGTCGACTCGAGTTTGTGAGATTTTCACGATAGGCCCTGCCCCACCATGTACGATTAGAACTGGTTCAACTTCCGGATGGGAAGATGCCATTATTTAGGGAGTCCTCCGATTGTGGCACGTTTTAACCTCGAACTGCAATTGTCATCACGCCATTCAGGGTAGATAACACATTTGAGAATGCGCCGAATACGTTAGCAAAGGCTCTGACTTCTGAGTCATCGTAATGTTGATGATCCCGTGTAGTTCAGCTCATGGGACGGTACGACAACGTTTCCTGACTCAAATCACAGGCCAAATGTTGTGCTATTTAAAGTCGGCTGCATTTGATATGTGCGGCGGTCTTGCCAAAAGGTCAAGCTATTTCGAAGTCGCTCTCTGAGCTCACGGCTTTGGAACTGACGTATCCTACAGACGACAACTTGCTGATTTGTAACATTGACTTTTATAAGGTCCACAAGGAGCCATAAACGTATAACGGATTGATTGTATGATGGCCATGGATATTTTCCCGTCTTATATGTTCACCAGTTTTATTTCTCTCATTAGATTTTCATGAATTCACTAAGGGCACATTTGTCATGTATATTCATATTGCAAAAGCTAATCTCACGTCTTGATGTAAAAGTCGACACCGGTAATGACTTTAGATCGTTTGCGGATGAGCTGGGATTTGACAGTTTTAACCGTTCCGATTTAGCTACACTTATTGAGAGACACTTGCAACAGCGACCCCTGTCAATCGCTTCCAATAGTACAGACAGTGGGTTAGGGCCGGGGAGTTCCAATGGTAGTCAGTTATCTGTGGCTACCTCCGCGTCTGAAGAGACCATTGGTTTGGCTTCTCCACTCGACAAGCCACACTTAGAAGCTGCTGGTCTGCTCGAAGGCGATCCCCAGAATCTGTCGCCCATTGTACATATGGTTCACCCTGATAGAACCGAAAACCAGGATAACATGGGCAAGGTAGAAACTGTAGTATGAGGAAAAACTGCTCAAAGGGGGCATTTCTTATGGATGGATGATTAAACAAGCCTTTGCTGGTGTATTGTCCAAGAGATATCCTAAATGTACATATACTGAGTAAAGTTGTAAGATATTGTCCGATGCCATGCAGGATGCCCAACACTACTGCCCATCTATTTCTGTATGGCACGTAATTCCCATGTATCATGTAAGTGTGAAACTTTGTACAGCAAAACAAATGTCATTGCAGATTTGTTCTTTGTCACGATAATCATGATCATGTGTTGTTGTGGTGGAATGTTGTAAAAAATACAATACTGTCCAATTATTCCAAAAGGTTGGGTTGCCTATATTTAGTGGTCACTAAATATTTTATTTTATGTTACATTATTATGAATGTATGATTTAGTTTATGTTAAGTAATCATTTTTGTATATTTGTTTATGACTTAAGAAGGGCTCAATAGTGGAAATCAGTGGAATAGCTGAGGGTACTACACTAAAGATTTTAATGCACCATTCTGAGAGGGAAGGACTTCAACGAATTTAAAAATTAGTTGAAGTCCTTCCCTCTGAGAATGGTGCATCGGGTGGCGCCAGGCGATGCTATCTCCGTTTCTGTTTCCCTGGGCCACACAGCTTTGTGCAAACACTACAGCTGGAGGCTAGTTTACTCAGATAGTTGTGTGTGCCTCACCCCAAAGCCTTAGAAAAATCTCTGATAACTCATCCCCAACCAAAGGGACTGAACGCTCGGTTGGTGATTCTTGAACAACGTGTGTGATTGAATAAACATCATTTCCTGTTGTTGTGTAAAGTGCACTCAGCGCTCTGACAAAATATGCAGTTTGCCGGGGTCGATGTCAGGCTTAACATTCCATCACCTTGACGTTGGCGTGATTTAGCGCCGATTTTCATTAACTGTACAAATAAAACATGTTTGTTCCTGTCTGACATGCAACAAATCATTTGTGAAAAACGCATTCATGCAAATCGTTTGTGAGCTTTACTCTAACTCCTTATGTCACCTCTAATTGGTACGACGTGTAAAGCCCAGGTTACACAAAGTCGAACATGGATCCCAAACCCTAGACGACTAAGGTCGTCGGTAGATGGGGAGCAGTTGGACCTGATTTAGACCACGCCTATTTTTTTAGCGCTAAACATGTGCCGAAGATGTCCCGACTAGTACATCACTTACTCCTGACTGTGCCCCGAATGCTATCTTACCTACTCCCAACTATCCAGGCCTCGAGCCGAAGACTGGCGAATCGCCGATTGCTAACCCTCTCACGAATCGAAATGGACATAATCAGCGGTCATTCTTATTTCTTATCAAAATACTAGTAGCCCATTTCTATATGTTGTTAACACCACCGAGATATCAAATTCGCAGTTAGCTTTAATACAGCTTTTATAGATCTTCTTCGTTTTTGTTTGGGTGAAGGTCGGGAGTGATTCATCTACGTTCTGGTAGTAGTCGCTTTGGCTGGGGATAAGTTATCAGAGATTTTTCTAAGGCTTTGGGGTTAGGCACACACAACTACCAGTTAAGTGCCTCCTGCTGTAGTGTTTGCACAAAGCTGTGTGGCCCAGGGAAACAGAAACGGAGATAGCATCGCCTGGCGCCACCCGATGCACCATTCACAGAGGGAAGGACTTCAACTAATTTAAGTGGCTTATTAGGCCTAGGAAAATAAATGTTGTGTTTCCTGTTTCAGTCCTGAAAAAAATTAGGGTCGGTAGGTTGGGATTATCTTTTTTTCTTGCAACTTTTTTGGCTGGTCAAAACTCTAGTGAGACATATTTCAATTGCAGTTGAACAAAGTAAACTGAAATGCATGACAACATTTGTCTTTCAATGTCAAACTTTAATTTTGTTCATAATAGACACATTTGTCCTTCATTAGATAGGACAAGCAGTGTTTTTACTTCAATAGGAACTGGAAGCTATGTGACTCCACTGCCCACCCAAAAAAAGTCTAGGGTCGGCAGGTTTTTCTAGGGTAGGTAGGAAAACAGGAAACACAACATTTTTTTCCTAGGCCTTACATCAAGCTAGTACAACTACTCTCAAATTCCAAATATGGCCATGGGTGTGCCAGCGGTATGCAGCCAAAGTTCTCTCAAGAACCAGCTCTTGGGCGCGGTGAGACAACAATTCTACCTTCAAGAGTCAAATGGATAAAAAAAATGACATAATATGAATATTAGATATGAGAACTGCCGAAATAATTAAGCTGTTAGGCGGGAAAAGGTCGATTGGCGCAGGACAGTCTATTATGACACTTGTACCACAAGGAATGACGTCACCTGTCTACGGTGCTATTAAGCACTCTAGTGTATCATGGATTTGCGGTCTCCCGAGCTTGAGTTTCAGCTTGTTCAATTCCATTGTCTTTGAAACATCCAACTGTTTCACATTCCAAACATCTCACTCCAGTCCCTGCTCTAGTCCAGGGAGTTTAGTGGGGTCCCTTGTAGCCACCTCAACTCCAACTAGTCAAGCCCCGAACCTTCCACAAAGGGTCCGAACACAGCGCAAACCTCTTAGAGCTGCGGTTATGAATTTTCAGTAAGTCCGAAACAAGAACAAAACAGCTCTACTATTTGCGGCCAATATGCACATCCCACCTAAGAGGGCAAAAAGACAATACAGCCAACCGGTTAACCTCAAATCACTTCCCAGATCCCGAGAACCATGCGAAAAGGGACAAGCTAACACCAGAAGCCTGGTTAAAGTTAGTTTAAGGCATGTAGGAAAGGGGTCCGTGTAGCGTGTATTATATTCGGCTCGTCACCAAGAGGTTGCGGGATCGAATCCGCCTGCAGTGCAACCGATCTTGTGCCCTTGGGAAAGGCACTTTACACGACTTTCCTCACTTAACTCAAGTGAAAAATGAGTCGTCCCTCGGATAGGACGTTATAACGTTAAATGGAGGTCCCGTGCATGGGGAGAGTCACACCCTATGCACGTTAAAGAACCCCCACACGTGCGATGGTGCGGTGTGCGTTGGTGCAAATCCTTCTGTCTGATTCACTTCAAATCACCCGGCTGGAGGCCTGGCAAACCTCCATACCGTATCAGCCACACGATGATTTACATCATTCACCCGGACGGGAGACCTGGCGCATCCCCGTCTTGTGTATAGCCAGCGAAAGGGTATGTCACCCCGTGGGGGCGGTATACCCCGTCGTGTGTAAACATGTGCGAACATGTGTGATCACGTCGACCGATGATGATGATGATGAGGAGGAGGAGGAAAGGGGTCAAGCAAAGGGTCACAGTGAGTACAAAGCCAACTTTCTTGAGAAAAACATTCAGGAAACTCCCAAAGCCTTTGAGAATTACATACAATCAATTAAGTAAGACTCTACCAACATTGCGTCTATTAGTACTAAGTTGTGCTAACTTTGATCCGAAGGAGAAAGCAGAAGCCTTGGAGATCAGTTCAATGCTATA
>NC_049985.1:14542479-14543942 GCF_000003815.2 Branchiostoma floridae | reverse complement strand
AAGACTGTGCCCACCAAGATTCCCGTGGCCAGTACTTCAGATTATATATTAGTATACAGTCCATGGCTACAGGTGACGTCCCAAAAGATTGGAAATCTGCGAGCATCACCCCCCATCTACAACAAGAGTTCAGATATCTCATATCTACATGAAATACATGTATTCAGTTTTTGTAAATGTCTGGTTTTATTTTGTCCAACAGTCACGGTGGCTTCACCCCTCCAATGATGCCAGAAAGACGGCCCCTCCCACTCCTGCCCCTCCTATGTTCCACTCTAACCTACAAACACCTCCGTTACTGTGGTTCAAAGAGTGGCCCTTCCCAGCAGAGGCATACAACGCAACCTCAAACAACCGTTAAGCTGGACGTCCCGGCTGGTCCAGACCGCCCACGTGCACCTAACTGTGTTATCCATTCTACAGTATGCATGGAAGCAAGCTGGTACTGCTAAACGCAACTCAGGCGGCATAGTTTTCCTGTTTAGAAAGCAATATAAAAGTTTTATTACCAAATTAGAAAGTAAGAGTGACGATATTCTATGGGTTAAATTAGATAAGCAGTTCTTTAATCATACTACAGATACATATTTGGCAAATGTTTATATTAGTCCCAACAGGTCTACAATATGTTTGATGTTCTTGAGGATGAAATCTCACATTATGGCAACCTTGACAAAATATTGGTAGGAGGTGATCTGAATGCACGAGTAGCAACTCTCATTGTGCTTGTCGTAAAGAGCTAGGGAAATTTCACCGGTACAATGAACCTGTAAATACTGTACATAGCGTCTGTCCTCTCTGTCACGACCAGTGGAAGACTAGCTCTTCAGTGAGCTAAAACTGGTTCGAGATCACGATCACGAGATCACGAACTCTGTCTGACATTATTACAGATGACACCCCTATAGACTCTCAAACCCTCCCCGTAAATTGTATTGAAACCAAATGACCTAAAATTCAGCATGAAGGTGTGTAGGACAAGTGCCCACAGTAAAACTGTCCATGGTCACACTACTCGTCAGGATCATCGTATCGTCATAAAGCGGTAATGTGATGAACAGGACCAATCTTCAGTCCATTATAGAGAGTAAAGTTATTATGTGTGGGGGTTACCCGGTGTGGATAACTGGCTTCTATGTAACAGCGTTTATCCGTGTTTCCACAAGCATGCCGACGGGGAATGCTCCAACAACGACTGGGAATTCTCTAACAGGGAATGCCCCATGATGACGGGGAATAGTCCAGACGGGGATCCCCACGACGGCGGGGAATCCTCTATGACAACGGGGAATGCTCCAAAAAAATCTGACGGGGAAACGTCTTTGCGGGGAAACCTCCTGTTACCTTTTCCCCAGGAATTCTGTAATAGCCATATTGTCGCTCTAAAGGGCGAAATCACTAGCCTCCCCCCCCTTTAGTGTTTTCGCCCCCCTCCCCCCAAAGAACAATACTAGTACTTCTCG
>NC_049985.1:14452660-14540586 GCF_000003815.2 Branchiostoma floridae | reverse complement strand
GGACACAAAGAAATTATGGACACAAAGGATCATATACAGTACTTGCAGAAATGGAAACAGATTTTGATATTGTAGTCATTTCGTCAAGCTTTATTTTGCTGGAGTCACCATGAAATTAACTCTAGAATTTTGTAACTGGTCATAGAAAGTAAAATTTGTTGCTTGAGTTTAAGTCTCTTGTCAGACCGCAGTCAGGCAGCCATCTTCAAGTTGTGCTGATTTATTAATAAAAAAAGTTTTTTCAACTTCCCAAGTCATCCTTACTTTTGTAGAAGCGCAAGGTGAGTGAACAGATAGACATGTTCATCAAACTATGCGAGTCTATCACCTGATGGCCCTTTGTCTGTTGGAATAAGAAATTTTGTGTATATACATCAAACCAATAATTCTTCATTGGTCGGAAATCTGGGGTGCCTAAAAGCTTCAAATACTGTCTGATTGAATGGCGACTCACCTGAAAACAAACCCTACACGTATAACATTGGTGCATGACCTTAGCTAATACTGCAAGAGTGAATTTACAATTACAGTTACATTCCCCAGCTTTCCCACATTTACGGACGAACAGAAAGCCACTTTCCTCTTAAAATCACAAAACCAAATATCAATTATGGCATACGTAAAACATTCATATGGCAGCCTGACAGAGTGGTGAAAATTGGACTGCCATTCCCATGATGAAATGTTTTCTCTTGGACAGAGGAACAATATGGCCAATCCATTTGTTGACTTAGTCTCCTACCAGACTACCCTAGGAGAACAATGAAAAGTTCACAGCTTGCCAGAGCCTGCTTGTCACTGTAACCTTTACCTGGCATACCAGACAGTCAGCTTGGGTTGTCGTAATAGTCAGCTTGGGTTGTGTTGATTAACAATTAACAGATTTTCAAACACTAAAGTATTTGAAGAGAAAAATGGTTAATTATTTTTCAAATCCAACATGTATACACTGTACACACACAATCATAGATTCCTGAGGGATATGAGCTAAAAGTCCCTGAAATTTAGGTCCAAAAGACCTAATAAAGGCAGTTCTATGCCATCAGGATGACCTAGTTGTCAAAAGTGAGACTATCCTTGATCAAAGCTACATGGCTTTGTACAGGACACAATGTGTGCCACTGCATCTGCCCATCCCCATTGTTGAGACTTTCTTATACATGTACAGTGTGTTAAACATGTCTAAAATGGTAATGGAGTGTTTATTAATACTGTAACATCATTTACAAAATGCAATTGCTTTTAGTTGTAAAAAGTAGCGATGATAGGGACCACTAGTGCCAATAGCAATATATAATGTTGAAATGAACATATTTTAGTCACTTCAGCCAAGAGGGTGAATCAGCAGGAAAACACTTCATGCATTTCTTCCATCAGTTTGTCTGACTCAACTACGTCGTAAATAAGTAACCATAGCCTGACTAAAATCGCTCTCCTACCCCGACAGTTACCGCCCCTCATTAAACCCGGCCAGTGAGAGATCGTGTAAACACGTCTAGTGCAAAATGTAATAACCCAAACTACATATTTTCAGCCATACTGCGACAAAGTTGGACTACAACGTCTTACCCCACCAATTTGTACATCACCTTGACAACGAAACGTTATTGTATTCTACCCCCCCCCCCCCCCCCAATGCGCTAAACTAAGAACAAATTCGAGCAACATTCGAGCGTTTCGCTATTATAAAAACCAGAAGAATTCCCTAAGGGTAATGTTTGGGCGTTTTATACATATTAATCAGGAGGAAACATCGGTACGTGTTTTCTATAATAATAGCTACGCAAATGTGTGGTAACTTGCATGCTTTTAAGCTTTTTAAACCCTGTTCACAGCGACAGAAGACAACCTTCATTTCTTCAACTAGAATCTGCACAGTAAATATATTCCCACCTGTGAGACAAAGTTGGTGACAATGTCAGAGATCCTCAAGCTTGCAGTGCTGCCCTGCCCGTGTCACACTCTGTCTGTAGATGCTGCCTAACCGGTTAACCTGTCTTTCAAGTTTTCAACGTTCAGCACAGACATTGTATATTTTGAATGTTAGAAGTAACTTCTCTTCCCGATGGCCCAAAATCACCAGCTAAAAAATGTAGTCAATTTTGGCGATCATTTTTGACATCGTAAAGCAGTACAAATTTATCTTGGCAATGTTGTGCCACAAAAAGTAAGACACACGATCTGACCCGGCACAGGGTATAAAGGATGTGTGTGCCAAGACTGGTTGATGGATTCCAGATGTAATCTTTGCCCTGGCCGGAGTATCAGTTACATCCCCGCTACTTGGGAATCCCCTTCGCATGCCTGTGTAAAAATTCCACAGATGCCTGCGGAATTCTGGGAATTCTTGTCAAACGGACGCACACTATAATGTTAGGCGGAGCCCCTGAGGCGTCCGCCAAAAACTTCTTTTCACGTACGGGTCCACCACGTGCAACACACAGCTGTGTGGAGATAGACAGATAGAGCAGCTTATTATCCAACATGGCCATTCGAACGTTCAACTTAACATCAAAGAGGCACACGCGTACGAGGCTGAAAGATGAATCTTTCTACTACGTATAAGGCGGGGAACGTAACTAAGCGGAACTGAACTAAATTTAACTACACTTTTACCACAACGCGTCCTATAAACTAGATAAGCTGAGACTATGAATCTAAAATACAAAATGAGACGCCCCACACAACAAAATTCTTTAATCATAACCTGAAGACATAAGGTGAATTCACGCCTATACAAAAGATAAATATTATGTCATATGCCTATCCAAATTTATTAAAGCTTATACAATCCTCTTTCCCTTTAATGAAAATGTAGAGAACTTTTGCATTACACAAAGCTGGAAATCCGGAACAGTCCCATTTTATATCCTAAATCTATTCATATCAAACCAAACAACATCTTCTTTACAACAATATCCAAAACCCAGACGATGCCTCGCTGGCCCCTGTACGAGAGCCCCTGCTCCTGACGTCAGAGAGCAATGTAACAGGGGTCGGAATTCCGGGCTTCATCTTGTGACGTTCGTCTGGGCTTCTATTTAAACAGCAGAAGCTCCGTAGCCTGGTCTGTCCCTTGTCACTCCATATCTCTGTGCTGGAACAGAGCTTGCAATTCCTGTCAGAAACATGCCACACACAAATATTTCTTCTTTTTTTTCTTTTCTTTTTACCTCACAAGTTAATTCACCTCTTCACATCGACCAAGAGTTTTAGCATCAAAACAAACATCGATACTTCCACAAATGCTACACATCTCAACCCGTAACGACTTAGTGTCGAAACCGGGGAAGAATACTTTACACCCTCAACAACTTAGTGTCGAGACCGGGGAACAATACTTTACACCCCCAACGACTTAGTGTCGAAAACGGGGAACAAATACTTTACACCCCCAACGACTTAGTGTCGAAACCGGGGAACAATACTTTACACCCCCAACGACTTAGTGTCGAAACCGGGGAACAATAATGTACTCCCCCAACGACTTAATGTCGAAACCGGGGAACAATACTTTACACCCCCCCAACGACTTAGTGTCGAAACCGGGAAACAATACTTTACACCCCAACGGCTTAGTGTCGAAACCGGGGAAAAATACTTTACGCTCGTTTCATGACTTTACAGTCATAATAAAATTGATACCATAGGAAAGAGAATCACACAAGCTTTCAATTGATATATAATGCATTGAAATGTATGCAGAAAAAGTGGAAATATGATATAGTAAAGTTGATATTCCAAACGTTTTGTGCCGAGTTTATTTGAAATGAATTCCTGACTGACAGTAAGAACATTGTTTTGCAATATTTGTTGTTACTGCTTTGCGCACAAAGGTGATTAGTTATCATAATGGTTCTATCTAATCGTAGTACATGATCAACTTGTGTTTAATTAACATGTGTTTGGAAAAACGGCCTTTTCAGGAAAATGAAATTAAGTTTTTGACCTTTTCAACTTGGACTCGCAACCAAAACAAAAAGTTAATCAAAATACTTTTGTAGATCCAACTTTCCCCAGATAAGAATTTCTAAAGCTGATCTTTCTGTGGGTTCATCGTGTCTTAGTAAAGTTCATTGCCTCTTCGTTTTATTGCATGACGCTAAGCGCAGACAGCTGATTGGTCAGTTGTAGGCGCACCCAGTGCTGACGTGCAGGACCGCATGATCAATGTGTGTTTGTAGACTGACTTATTTAGAGAAACGGCTTAAAAAAAATGTGATTTAAGTTATCAAATTTTCTGCCTCAACACGAACTCAAGGCAAAAGATTTTAATCTAAACGAAAACATGCACTGTTGTGGATTCCACTTGTCCTGCTGAAAACTTTTCTGAATCTGGTCTTTCTGTGGGTTTGTTGTCTCTTAGTAAAGTTCATTGCCTCTTCGTTTTAATTACATGACGCTAAGCGCAGACAGCTGATTGGTTAGTTGTAGGCGCACCCAGTGCTGACGCGCAGGACCGCATGATCAATGTGTGTTTGTAGACTGGTGTATTTAGGGAAACGGCCTTCTTAGGAAAATGTTAGTAAAGTTGTGAAATTTTCTGCCTGTACACGGACTCAAGGCAAAGGAAGTTAATCCAGACGAAATCAAATACTATTGTGGATTCCACTTGTCCTTCTTAAAACGTTTCTGAAGTTGATCTTTCTGTGGGTTCGTTGTCCCGTAGTAAAGTTCATTGCGTCTTCGTTTTATTACATGACGCTAAGCGCAGACAGCTGATTGGTCAGTTTTAGACACACCCAGTCTCAAAGTCTCAAAGTCTCACGTGTATGGCCGCATGATCAGTGTTTGTTGGTAGACTGGCGTTTTTAGAGAAACGGCCTTTTAGGAAAATGTGATTAAAGTTTTTAACTATTGTGATTTTTTTTGCCTCAATAGGGACTCAGAACAAAAGACGTTCATCCAAACAAAATGATATACTATTGTGGATTCCAGTTGTCCAGTTTAAAAGTTTCTTGAAGTTGATCTTTCTGTGGTGTCATCGTCTCTTAGTTAAGTTCATTGCCTCTTCTTTTTAATTATATGACGTTATCAAATAAAGAAAAATCATCCACAGTTTCTCGAGTTGGCAATCACCTGTGATTACTCTACGACCCCCGCCCCTACTTTTGTGGTCGTACCAGCTCAACCGCTTATGCCTCTAAACGACTCCCACCGCCCACACACAAACGAACCAAACGGAACAGAACAAAATACAACAGAGCACAGAACATAAGCCTTTCCTGGAATTATTGGAATTAATAAGCTGTCCGTAAAGGCAAAGGAGCGCTAAAGGTATGAGCTGTTATTATACTGGACGCCATGACGTTGTTTTTGTCGTCCTTTATTGTAATTTCATAAGCCTGGTGTCTGTAAGAAAGAAAATAATGACCAAACTTTACCAGCGCAGCTCGGTCTGGTGTATGTTAAGCCCATTTTATACCACCGAAACCGGACAGTTAAATTTGATATGGTGATTTAGTCAAAATACCATGTATCCAGTTACTTTGAGAAACTCGAACAGACTCAGCTTTAACTGTCACTTTCGCTGGCGAGAACAATCTCAACATATATAATCATAAAATCACAGCTAACTGTGCGAGGTCAATTAAAGTGTCCCTTCATATAAACGAAGGGGTGTGATTTTCTTGTGCATTGTGTGTAAAGCAGACACACAAAAACACCACAACCAAAATCATTGGAATAATTGTAATGTTACACTACAGATTTCTTGGAAGACATTTTATGATTTCATTGCATATACTGAGGGCATCTATAAAGTATGTAAATCGCCTCTGCGTTGTTTTATCACGGCCCTGACAGCTTTTCATCCATAATGTCGCATATGTCTATTTTCTGTCCCCGTGGCTGGAGGGAATGTATTGTTGCATGCAGGACGCAATTTACCCGTAGAATTTAGGTATTCAGATTAGCATCGAGTATCCTACTGTGGCATACCTTTTCAACTCTCTAGATATTGGTGTTGCGCCAGCGTCTCCTTTCTTTCAATTGGTAGAATGTTGAAATAAAACAAGTGCACTCATGATCAAACCAAACACGATTTCCAGGTAACTCAAACATTCTAACATACCGTATCTTGATTTGGTAATAGTATCTTTTCTGTAAACTGATAGTATCGGCAAATATGCATACAAAACTGTATACATCCAAAGGGTATTGGAACACTTAGATCTACAAAAGAACTAGTTATTTCGTTTTTCTATAGTCTGTTGCGGAACTTTCATCGCCCGAATGTAGCATTATTTCACAGCTACCATGACCGGATTGGTCTCCGACGGATCAACCTGAATGCTTCGTTGTCGCCCAAGAAAACTGCCATTGACAATTATAGACTTCAGTTGCCCTTTTACGTCAGGGATTCTAGTTCATGACTACAAAAAATTGCCTCGTTAAGTAAAGAAACAAAAAACAGGATATGAGCAGTCTGAGATGATGTTATCAACATAAATACATGCTGGTTGCAGTCCCAAATGATAGGACCAGGATGCGAAATGAAAATGAACTCTAAAACTGAGAAAATTAACGACATTCTGGGGAAAACCAGTGCGCATATTTCATATATTTTAATCGGCAAATGTGCCGCTTTTTGTGAACATGGTTGCACTACAAACTACCCTCTTTCGCAGACCTCTCGGTACGGCGAAATGGTCTCCCGCAGCATTAGAGAACATTCGCGCTTGTTGAAAATAATTTATCAGTGCTCCCCTCCCACAAAATAGACACCGGCGCTCCGAGGAGTCTACTACAAACCGGCTGCAACTGGCTGACAGCCGTGCCATACTGGCGTACACCACCTACGCATACGGGGTCACTAAGACCGAGGCTTCGCTGAGAAACTATACGAAAAAGCGACACTTCAAAACACTTTATTTTGTGGACAGATTATTTGTGACACCCTATCCATAATCAGTATAACACAACAGAACTTTGAACACTTTTTCAGCTTTCAGCAGAGACACATGTCGTATTGGCAGGATTTACAGTCGACTTTAAAAAACAACTGTGGCTTTTATAATGATCTAATACGCAGTGACAGTGTTTTGTGACTTTTTCTCACGAAGTTACCATTTGAAATTAATTCCTGACTGACAATGAGAACATTGTAAAGTTTTGCAATATTTGTTGTTACTGCTTTGCGCTCAAAGCTGATTAGTTAAGGTTGTATCTAATCGTAGTACATGATCAACTTGTGTTTGATTAACATGTGTTTGGAAAAAACGAACTTTTAAGGAAAACCAATTTTTTTTACCTTTTCTACATCATTATGAACTCGCAAGAAAAAAAAGTTAATCAAAATACTCTTGTAGATCCAACTTTCCCAGATAAGACTTTTCTGTAGCTGATCTTTCTGTGGGTGCGTTGTGTCTTAGTCAAGTTCATTGCCTCTTCGTTTTAATTACATGACCCTGGAATACAGGG
This sequence comes from Branchiostoma floridae, assembly GCF_000003815.2. Lineage (NCBI taxonomy): Eukaryota > Metazoa > Chordata > Leptocardii > Amphioxiformes > Branchiostomatidae > Branchiostoma > Branchiostoma floridae. The sequence continues at coordinate 14,533,164 of NC_049985.1, read as the reverse complement.
TTAAGGGACCAAGGTCCAAGGTCCAAGGCTACGGGCAAAAAGCTGATTGGTTACTTGTAGGCGCACCCAGTGTTGACGTGGAGGACCGCATGATCAATGCGTGTTTGTAGACTGACGTATTTAGAGAAACGGCCTTTTTAGGAAAATGTGATCAAAGTTGTGATGTTTTTGCCTCAATAGGGACTCAGAACACAAAAGAAGTTAATCCAAACGAAATAATATACTAGTGTGGATTCCACTTGTCCAATTTAAAAGTTTCCTGAAGTTGATATTTCTGTGGTGTTGTTGTCTCTTAGTAAAGTTCATTGCCTCTTCCTTTTGATTATATGACGCTAAGCGCAGACAGCTGATTGGTTAAGAGTAGGCGCACCCAGTGTTGACGATTGTGGTAATTTTGAGCATGCGCAACTACCGTCCATACTCACGTACCAACTTTGATTTCTTCGCGTGAATAGGGGGCGTACCCATGATTTATGATAGCTTTAACCAATGCGGGCGTTCCTTTCTCCTGATGTGTTTGCATTGCAATAACTGACTGTCAATCATTTCAAGCACATCAACTTCTGTTGAGGAGCTTTATATTTCAGGCGAGTCCCACACAAACCCCAGTTTCTCCGGAACTCCGAAGCTATCCAGACTGCGGACCGTTATCCCAGACTCGACAGCAGACAACCTCAGCATCACCCTGGTCGATATCATCCTTATTTCAGTTTGCCAGAAGTAAGCTTCATTTTTGTGAGTTACCGAATTACCTAATTAATGGATACACTTTTGTCGCTTTCTTGGCGTATTGTGGACAAAGTTAGGGATTAAAATGATTTGCCATTTCTACGGTCGGTGCGAGGGGTGCATTTGAGGTACACTATAGTTTTTTTTTCATTCTTCCTTTGACTTGCAAGGACTTATTACTATCTGTCAACAAGTAATACATAACAGAAGGAAGCGCGTCGCTAGGGTGTACCGTGGCCCGTAACAAACTTTGGTCAGGGTTGCTCTCCCCGCGGTGCCGGTCAGCCCAATACTTGAAATATGTACCAGTAATGTAAGAAAACGAAGGTTATGATTTTTAAGAAAACAGGACGCACATTTAAAAAGTTAAAATTTCTACACGGTTCTGAAAATATAGAAATCGCTACTTTATGCTCCTATTTATAACTACCCCCATCTGGCAGCTACTCCCAGCAAAGAAACAGTTCGCCCTGAAAGCGCGCAAAGCAATTTTCAGTATCAAATACCTTATCAGCTCGCAGATATCCGTGAAAGCTTTATTATGGATCTTTGATGTTTGCATTAAATCACTTATGCTCTACGGATGTGAAATCTGGGGGAAAGACTATTGATAATGTCGGCCAAATGTCCGATTGAATCGCTTCTGTAAAAAAAACATATTACCGATTCTTTTACTAGTAGATGTCAATTGAAGACAATGTTACTACTGCTTGCATACAGAATGAATGTACAACACAATCGTATCGGCTTTCCACCATTTGTACATCAACCATCGTTTTGATTTGGACCGTCGTTTTCGAGGCTTGTATGTTATTTGATAGATATATATGAATGTAATTATGACGATTGCGAGGGAAAGAAAGGCAGGACTCCTGAGCCACTTGCGAGTGCACAACAGATGAAAGGAGGATGCATCTTTGGGCACGATTGACAGCCAAGATATGAAAGAAAGGCGGGATTTTATAAAATGCAATTATGACGATTGGAAATGAAAGACATTCATCCTTCTACAAATGCAATTATGACGATTGTAATCAAACGAAACATGGGAATTTATACAAATGCAATTATGACGATTTTAATTCAAAGAAAGGCAGGAATTTATACGAATGCAATTATGACGAATGTAATTAAAAGAGAGGTGGGAATTTATGCAGTTGCAATTACTATGACCATTGTAATCAAAAGAAAGGTAGGAATTTACACAAACACAGTTATGACGATTGTGATTAAAAGAAAGGTGGGAATTTATACAAATATAATAATTATGAGGATTGTGATGAAAGAAAAGTTTGTAATTTATGTAGATGTAATTATAACGATAGTGATTAAAGGAAAGATAGGAATTCATACCAATGCAATAATGACGATTGTGATTAAAAGAAAGTTGATTTATACAAATGTTATAATGACGATTGTGATTAAAAGAAAGGAATTTATACAAATGCAATAATGACGATTGCGATTAAAAGAAAGATAGGAGTTTTTTTGTGAAGGTTTTTTTTTGTGAAGGTTTTTTTCTAGATATTTCCTACAATACAAAAATTGATTGTTTCTGAGAATTTGAGTAACTCCGGGGTCTCATTCATTATTGTAGGTCGAGGGAGGTAACATGGCTGACACCACGGACAACCCACTTCCAACTGCCGACGGCGCCAGCTTCACGAAGGCAAGCTCAAATTGTACATTTAGATTTATCATTAAGTGATACGACGTCGACCAATCAGAACTCACCATTTCATACTGGTTGTGACGCCTTAACATTAAAGAAGTGCCACAAGCGGTGAATACTAATTCTCAAGTGGTGAATGATAAATCTCAAGTGGTGAATGATAAATCTCAAGTGGTGAATAATAAGATTGACCAAACAGAATGAGAGCCACGCCGGACATTGACCAATCAGGAGAGATACATATGCTGAAGCTTAAGGAATGAGTATAGTTAAGGAGGTATTGAAAATATTTGATATTCCAAGACTGCAATGTTACAAAATATTGTCTTCGGAAATTTTGGTCTCAAAATGAAATCTCTGATCTTATAAGATTTTGTGTAACCTCAGGTTCTCATTCATTCTTTTAGGTCGAGGGAGGTAACATGGCTGACACGACGGACAACCCACGTCCAACTGCCGACGGCGCCAGCTTCACGAAGGCAAGCTCAAATTGTACATTTAGATTTATCATAAAGTCACCATTTCATATTGGTTGTGACGTCTTATGAGAAGTGCCACAAGTGGTGAATACCAATTCTCAAGTGGTGACTGAATTATAAATCTCAAGTGGTGAATAATAAAATTGACCAATTGGCAACCAGATAGACACACCGGAAATTGGCCAATCAAAAGAAGAGCTACACAGGGCATTGACCAATCAGCAGGAGAGATACAGATCAGAGGGAATGAGGAGAGTTAAGTAGATTTGATGAAGTAATTATTACACTTTAGGTGTATGTGTATGGTCATCGGTGGCCTATGCTCCGTATGGGGTAAAAGGGCCCAAGTAAGTTTAACTTAGTAAGTAAGTAAGTAAGTGTATGTGTCGATTTGTTTTTCAGGATGGACCGGATTGTGAGAAGCTCATGGACAGTGAGTAGCGAAACAGTTTGGCGAGGGGAGGGCCAAACATATATGCACATACTTTCAGAGCTAAATTATCATTGTACTAGACAAGGTTCAGTTGCTTTTAACTTGATATCGGAACAGTAGAGTTATGTTATCTCCTTAGTGACTGGAGGACGTGCTGTTGATATAATTGATGTGGCAAAGGGCTGAAGTGGGAAACAGTATTTAAGATGGATATATACAAATCATCATTGACTTTTGTGCAAAAAATGTATTCAAATAGTCCACTATCCTAAAGTGCCAGTTATATTATTATCCGAGTGCTGCATAAAATCTATAGTGTTTTGCATCTTTAATACTTGTACATAAGTTCCGAATGGCTTTCTCAGTCCAGCCTGACTTTTTTCGTACCCTTGGATAATTGTTTTACATGATGTTGATACAAATAGTTCCTGGTCGCCTACATGAATACGATAGTGTTGTTTTAGGTTTATTTGTTTGTCTGTATTAGTATGTGTACAGGTTTATCTCGCTTATTCTTTAAAAAAATCTTTTAAAAATGATTGTTTTTAGTCCCAAAGGGAAAAGCTGAGATGCAAATCCTCAACGAAGTTCTGGAAAAGCTGATTAAAGGAATGACAGAATCAAGGGTAAACTAAACCCAACCTCTAATTTTTTTCTTATTCATCAATTAAGAGTTATTTTTATGTAGCAAACCAATTGTATGGTCCTTCTACTGTTGAGACCTCTAAAAGCCTAGGCCTGATGTCCATCAGGTCTGCGTATTAAACACCTCAAACGACCTCAACCTTCGATCTGCTTTGTTTTAATTCATAAATGCATAAACAATGTATCCAGAGCGCCACACAAGGTTGATGCCACATGTACACCGCATATTAGAAACGTTTGAGGTCTCTTGAGGTGTTTGGGCAGACCCATGTCCAACACCGACAATCCTGTTGCTTCATGAATACATAAATATGCTAACTGTTGGTCAACGTATTCTGTAATTGGGCCCCTTCGTGATACTCAGAGCTCTTGATGTTTCTAGTATTAGAAATCTTTGACCTGGCTTAGACGTGAACGGCAACAATCTCTGGCAGCTAAGGATCTTCACAGAGAACAGTAAGAATTTGTGCCACATAGCCTACGCGACAGCTGTGTTATCACTATCATAAGCTTCTACATCTATTTGAATTTGCAACGTTTTCGCCTTTAATAGGAAGGAGAAAAAATCACAATAACGGTTCATGACTTCAAACAAATCCAGATGAAGTTGAAGTCAGGTAAGAAAGTTTCTGTGCTGGAAGCAATAAAAGCATTGGACTTCGAGGGGCGACTTAGCTTCGAAGAGGAAGTCAAACAGGAAGTTGACCAGGCAGTTGAAAGGTCAGTGCGAAATAAGTAATATAAGGATTGTTATTGTTATTGGGAGGGCCGACTACATTTTTCTTTGCAACCAGGGGCTGAATTGTGAGGAGTTTACAATAGGAGGGGCTATTCGCAAGGGTCTGGAGCGAGCTGCCATTCGGCACTAACTCTGCTGACCTAAATACGACAGTAATTGCCCCAGGTGCGGCCATAGGACTGTAGGTTTTTGAATCATTCAGACCGAGAAGGACCCTTAATCTTTTAGATAAGTGCGGTGGGTTCTTTAACGTGCTTGGGGTGTGGCTCTCCTCAAACACGGGACGTCCATTTAACGTCCTACCCGAGGAACGGCCCTAGCCGAAGCTAGGTACTCACTTTCACCTAAGTAAAGTGAGGAAAGTCGTGTTAAGTGCCTTTCCCAAGCACACGATGGCACATCAAAGGATTCGAACCCAGAACCTCTGGGTTATGAATCGAACACTTTGCCGATTGCGGCACACGAACCCACTATGCAAAACGGTTCATGGCTAAACTGCTTCCTACTGCTGTAGGGTATGCTATACAACACTATAAGCATGTTGTCCTTTTCCTTCTCTGAAGGTAGAGTAAGATTTTGCATCTTCATTTTTGGTACTTTTGAGTGGCCTGGGGACAACACGATGCAAAGAAAAAAGATAGATGGACAAAATTTTGCATAATTGGCAGCATTGCATTTCAGCAGTAGTTTATGAGAAATATTACAAAGTTGTTACACAGTTTCATAATACATGTACAATGCAATTCATGGATGCCATGCCTCTGACAACTAATACGTTCTAATCAAAATATGCGAATGATGTCCTAATTTGAATAATTTTGTATTGATGTTCATCTCTTTTAAATAACATGTGTCACAAGTACGAAATCCCATCAGATACCACATTCAATAATCTTTAATCTTTTTTTCCCATTTCTTATTCCAAAATGGTCATAATTGGTATGATCTGAATCAACCTCTTTCTCCTCCACCCGAATGCAAATATTGAGCGTCCTCTCAGCCTCATTCGAATTTTTTAAAAGCAATTTCTTGTTAATTATGCAAACCATTTACTATTTACTATGTCAACGTTGTCCTAACTATGAAAATCTCATCATTGGTATTATATTTGTCATCTCCTGCAGGATACAGAACATTCAAAAGGAACTAGGTGGCATTCAGGAAAGGCTAACTTCTATTCAGACGGTAACATTGTTCTCTTGAATGTTTTAAGTTGACATTGAACTAATTTAATGCTTATCAAACCTCTTTGAAAACAGAAAAAATGTGACAGATACATACGTGACTTTAATGTGGAACATCCACAGATCTCAATTATGCAATTGAGAATTAATTTGCACAATTAACACAAGGGTGTTATCATTCCTTTGTGGTAAATGGTAGAAATTACCTACTTGAGACATGTGTAAGTTAGGTTAAGGTGTACACCATGATGCATACATTATGCTAATTACAGCCTTAGTGATGAGACAAGATAAAACTTTGCATATTTCATGGAGATATGAGGTCTCTGAACTCTTGTTGATTAAGGAATGGGTATAACGCTGCAACGTTGATGTTAGCTAGAATTAGTTATATCAAGTTGCTACATATTCCATTGCTAACAGAAGGTGATTTGTCTTGCAGAAAGTGGGAACTATCTCCGGCGTGAAGCAGGAAGCCAAACGACTGATGGAATCACTCGAGGAATCTGATTTGACATATGAGGCAACTGAGGGAAAGGTACGTCAAGCAGTCGTCGAAATGTTAAACTTTGATCAGATGACATATCTTTTCTGACAAAGCGGCTCTTATCTAATGAACGACAGGCTCAAGTCAAAGACACTGTATGCAAATACATGTACCATGTCCATCAAAGTAAAAACATGTCGAGTAAAATAGAACGTTTCATTATCAGTCATTCATCGTCAACTCATTCGTCAAGAGGTACAGGAGCAACATAGACACTGGTTTAGAAAGTAGGGTATGGGCAAGGAAGAGTTTTCACACTGGACATTCACACTGTGCCTGGTGTCAACATTTTGAGAACTGGAGATGTTGGTAGATGTGACAACTGAAAGTAGAACATGATCCCATGTATTTGCTCATATTTTCTGATCATATTTTCACTCTGTTTTCCCCAGGACATCCAGATCATACGGGAGAGTTGTTTGAAATGTATTCCGGACTTACTCGCCTTCATGAAGGAAGTTCGATTGAAACAATTGGAAGTTCAGAAGTTAATGAGGGCGCAATGGACACAACATGTAAATCCTCATCCTTATCATTCGCATACAGTCTTAAAATCAAAAGTCATAATCATTATGGTAATACTATAGATTTTAGCATAGAAAGTATTGTGTTGCGCATACCAGGTATAGGAACCGTGTCACGTCTGTTTTTGTTCACAAGACGAGGACATAGCTCAAATATTTACAGCTGTTAAACTAAAGTGGGCACATGCTATATTGTTCTAGACTATATGTCCGCCCTATTTGTCCGACTATTTGTTACCTGCAATTAGCCCTGACTGGCAAGAATTTGAATATATTATTATTTTCCCACTTTTTAAAAAGCAGACTCAAATCGACATAATATCAGCCTCTGACAAGAATAGAGACAATGCTGCATTTATTTCATCATGCTCTTGACATGAACTATTACAGGTGAGGCAAATCATGGAGATGCACGAGAAGACAATCGTGGAAACAACCGGTCTGTTTATGATGGAGGAAATTCAGCAATACAACAAGTTGTTGGTCGGGTAAGCAGAATTATCACCTTTCTTAAATGTGCAAATAAAGATAATCATGCAAATCTATAACTTTTCGAGATAATTGAAAATGCCTCTATATAGATGAGGGTTCACATGCCCATCATGTATGCATTTCTACTTCTTACCTTATTTCTACGTTTTCCTATGAGAACAAAATTTAATCGGGTCTTTCTGAGGGTTCATAGATTTTGCTTCCCTTGACTTTTAAAAGCTTCAGTTGTTTTTCTTGCATGGAGACAAAAGATACCAATTTATTTTCATTTAATACATGTGAACGACGTAAGTTAAAACATGCTACAGAGCCCGCAGGATCTTTAAATTATACTTTAGTTAATACAATTTTAAGTCCGTTAATTAGCATAGACGTCCAACATTGGCTATGGGACAAACACTTTTGGAATTAAAACTTTATTTCAAACACAAAGCTTCCATCCTTTCTTTGGATTCATACAGATATTATCGCATATTCTCAAGCCAGCTTTGCACAAACTTCATCACAAATTTGTGTTTGCCTAATGTTGTTATGATATACAAGATCTAATGCATATAATCTATCTATTGCAATTCCGACTTAAAGTTGTTCCTTTTTGTTTAAGATTTGCGAACGAAATTCCGAGTCACCCGATCAGGAAGGAAACAACTTCATCAACATCAACATCATCGACAATTGCAACTTCATCAGCGACAAGTTCATCAACAACTTCATCAAAAACTTCTGTTGAAGTTTCCATTGGTATAAGAATTCACTTTTTAAATTCATGGTGGCAGTTACTGTTACAGCATATTCTTACTTTGGCAACATTTCGTTTTGAAGGTTAAAAGCACAAGGTTTCATAACAATAAACCAAATTGAATGAATCTGTATGTACTTCCAGCAGTGATCGAATAATTGGCTGTCTGCAATTCGTGTGATTTAACCATCTAAATAATCTGTTGTTTACATGGCACATTGATTTCAGAAGCAGAAGAAGCCACCTGATTCAGCATCTACCGTAAAGTGGTAAGAAAGAATTCTTTGTAACGATGACACCTGCTTTTGTGCATTGTTAAGGCTTCTTTTCAATGGGTACATTTACCTTTTTTTAATGCGCATAAGTCTATTCTGTGACACAGACGACGCGTGCTTCTCCATGTTATTATAGTTGCAAGCCGAAGGATATTCCGGCGTGAACTCCATTTTTATTTTCCTTCCATTTACAATAGAACACCTCCAGAATTCATGATCTACTTGCTGGACGGCATATCTTCACATCACTGTTAACCAGTTTCTTACGAGGAAGTAAACAGAGGTTCCATCCATTTGGTACCATAACAGAAGCATTATGTTTATCAACTATATGTTCTGTCACCAGTTTGAATACATGTATCTAATTCTATGTGATTTTCATATTACATATACATACATAATACATGTATATGTAGTATGTGTTAAGTTGCATGGAAAGGTGAAAGATTTATAAGGATATCCTTGAGAGTGTGTTCAGGTAACTCTCCTGCCTTTGTACTAAAGAACTCTTACGAAGGCTGATCAGACTGAAGTCATGCGGTTACAACATAATCCTTTGGACCTCTTTTTCACTGACAATTCCCCTTACCTTTCCTTTATCATATTGTTTAATGCGTCTTCAAATTTCACTTTCATACATGCACATGTAACCCCTGACTTCAGTCACAGTGTTGTTGTTTTTCTCATTTTGCCATTACTTATTTAGATACAGGCACACAATGTCCATCTAGAGACAGATAACAAGTTGGCAACATCCAGAGTGAGAATAGTCCTGAATTTTGGGAAGATAGTAATTCTACAGGGATGTGAATCTTGTCATATGGGTAGACGCTGTGCCAACATATCTTACTGCTTTTTTATTACCATTTATTTAGATACAAGCACACATTCAATGTCCTTCTGATGACAGCTATCATACCAAGTTTACTTGGTGAAAAGTGAGAAACATTCAGATTGTGAGTTTTCCTGAACTTCAGAAGTGCAACAGGTCTCATAAGAAATTAAATTGATTCGGTAGATGCTGTGCTGATAGAGTTTGCATAGTTTTATTGCTTTTTATTACCGCTTATATAGACACAGGCACACAATGTCCTCTTGATATCGCATACGTCATACCAAGTTTACCTGGTGAAAAGTGAGAAACAATCAGATTGTGAATTTTCATGTAATCATCTAACACCACAAGTCCAAAGGAATGATGACTTTGTTATAGAAGTAGACGCTGTGCTAATAGATCTTGAATAATTTATCGCTTTTTTATTACCATTTATTTAGATACAAGCACAAAATGTCCTTCTGATGACAGATATCATACCAAGTTTACTTGGTGAAAAGTGAGAAACATTCAGATTGTGAGTTTTGCTGAAATTTTGATTCTGTCATAGAAGTAGACGTTGTGCTGATAGAGTATGCATAGTTTTATTGTTTTTATTACTTAGATACAGGCACACAATGTCCTTCTGATAGCATATGTCATACCAAGTTTACCTGGTGAAAAATGAGAAACCATCAGCTTGTGAATGTTTATAAAATTATGTAACACCACAAGTCCAAAGGAATGGTGGCTTTGTTATAGAAGTAGACGCTGTGCTTATAGATACTTTATTGCTTTTTTTGTAATCATTTATTGGTAAGCAGGTACGTACACAATGTCCTTCTGATGACAAATCATACTAAGTTTACTTGGTGAAAAGTGAGAAATATTCAGATTGTGAGTTTTCCTGAACGTTTGAAGGCGTTAAGCCTTAGGAAATTGTGGTTCTGTCATAGAAGTAGACGCTGTGCCAATAGTTTTTGTTTTTCATTGCCAATGTTTTAGATACAAGCACCTCATGTTGAGACCGATGTTACATCCATATAACAACGCAGACTGTTAGTCAACTACAGCAGTCTAAAAACATGTGTAAAACTATCTACACATAGAGGTGCTGTATCTATATCATTGAGACATTTTTTCAAGTATACATTGTCCATAGGAAACGATAAGTAAAAGTTAGACCCCAGTCTACACTGTTGAAAGTCTAACACTGCAAAAGAAAGAACCGCTTTGTTCCATCTAAAGCCAAAGGAAAGCATATACTCTGGTCTCAGAGTTAACACTTATATGGAAGACTCGTGAAACTTGTGTGAATGTAGTTTTTAAGATAAAAAAACTGCATTGCTTTTCTTTGTCACAGGTATAACTTTCATCTGTACATCAATGACGTAAGCAGATTTTAATGTCATGTTATCCTAAGTTGAATGTTTAATGGGTATGTAGAACAACTTGTGACATGTTAAGAACTTGAGACCCAAAATGTAACGAAGCAAGACAAAGTGTTACCATCATCTTATGATCTGTTATAGGTTTCATCAAGATATGAACTGACAGGGGGAAGCCCATTGTAGCTTAAGATTTATCATGGCAAGGAAAACAGCTGCAAATAGTGCATTGTGTTACATCTAGTTTGTTACAGTCCCCAGAAAACATTGAAAGCTATTGTTAATATCAAGTCTTTTAACACCCGTACAGTTACCAACTCTACTGTATCTGCTGTCTGACATTGAGACTGGCGATGTTAAGGAAGTTTGAGATTTGTTTAGTTGTGGCTTTTTTATTCCTTAAAATAAAGCGTAACTGCTTGCATTGCAGTTTGCGACTCTGTAATTTTTCCCTTGTTTGTCAGTGTGACGGAATGGTTGTGTTGGAAAATTATAGACATATACATAGCAATGTCTCTCACATAAGTGTTGAATTGGAAGGTCTCACACTTAGAGAAGTATTTTCCTGTTATCGCACATAGATCTTTTTCTCGCATATAGAGCAGTTTTTAGGTCTCGCACAGACTTTTCTTTCCCTCACAATTCTTATGGCATCTCACACATATAGGGATTTTGTTCTCTCATAGAGTCTCACACATTATTCTCTGCCACACATGTTAAAAAGGACAAACATATGTTTCTCTCCAACATGCAGGCGAGAAAGTTTACTCTCGCATACAGAGCACTTTATGCTCGCGCTCTCGCACGTACAAGGTCACGTCAGTCCCTACATGAGAGTAAAAATCCATTCTTTGAGTGAGAGTAAACTCAGCTGAGAAAGAGAATATTTCTCTCCGACATACGGCGAGAACGTTAAACTTCACTCTCGCATGCAGAGCACTTTATATTGAGATATGCAAAAGGTATATGTGAAATAAATATAGTCAGATTGCATCTAATCAATATGTAGCTTCAAAACATGTCAGCAATCCCAGACAAAAACAGCAAGTAATTGTTGTACAACAATAAAAGTAAGGACAGCAGTTAATTAGGCTGAAAGGCCGAAAATTGACTTAGGTTTACTGAGTGTAGTCGTCTACACCCGATAGTATCTTCTGTTTTTATTATTTAAAATGTCGCATGTTTTACTCAAAGAATAGCTTCACATGTCTCTTTCTACAAACTGAGCTCAGCACACTTTAAGACCTTTCTTTTACATTATCTTAATCACATAACTGGGCCTTACCAATCATTCAGCAGTTGAATGACAAACAATATGGCCGCCCTATTTGCTGTTTTGACAGCCTAACCACAGGATTGGGTAAACATTTAGGTCGCTTAGTGGAATGATAGGATAGCTTGTACACTAGTAAGATGGTCGTCTTACCTGGAATGTTCTTCATCTTAAATACCCTCGAACCACTCCTGGTATCACTGAGGGGACGGAGTGGGGGTGCGGGCCAAGGCAAGGTGGCTAACCCGGAGGCCTTAACTGTCTGGGCCTGGACAATTCCCTCCTTACGCATTAGTGTGGAGAAAGCAGTTTTCTTAAGAGGCATATTATTGATGATGGCCAGATTTTCATGCGCACTGCTAGAGATTCGTTAGACTAGCCGCTGAACACCAGAGCGATCCGTCCCGGTGTTACGCAAAATCCTTGAGCTAAAATGCGTGAGAGATCAGGTACTGAGGCTGAGCACTGCAGGGGAGGGGCAATTATTTGGCAGCAAAGACAGCTATGACAACAGACATTATAGAAGCTAGCATATGTTTTGTTAATAGCCGATTCGACAATACTGTAAATCAAATAACCTATATTTAAAGTTCCTAGTTCAAACTGGCTATTTCACCATTGTATACCATGTATACAAAAATTTGACTCCTTGTCAGCAGGAAGAATCAATATGCCTTCATAAGTGACCAAATCCTTGACAGCATTTTGTTTGAATTCCTCCCGAGTGATCAATATTGCTGTTTAGCGACTTTGGACTAGAGAATTCGGGTCCGATGACTGGCCGACGCAGTTTCTGTGGCAATGTCAGTGCTGGGGATCTTGTTAGGCGTTACTGTAAAATTCAGGCCTTTACAGAGTAGGGATCCCTCTGGTTCTGTAAGAGTGTGACTGCTTAGGTTTTGCACCCATCTCTGGTCCGTTCTAGTTTGAGTCGTGGTTTTGGCACTGTTCGATCTCCAATATAGGATCGCTGTCTGCTCTGCTATTCACTTCTTTTTGTAACCTGGCGTTAAAATCTGTTCTTCTGTATAGTCACCTTACACTCCAACGGCAACTCCATTCAGCAAGTATAGGAAATGAAGCTCTTTAGGTGGTACATAGGATAAATGCTTCACCTGGGACAGTCATACCAAAGTGACTGCGAAAAAATGGCGCGCTCACACACAGGGTTATGATCAGAAAATGTGCCATCTATCTAGACCCTCCACTGCTAAACCCATAACAGAATCCCTCACCTTGTGGTATCGTGATTACTGTTCACCGTCTGGTCCTTATTAGCTTCGCCAAGAAGCTTATGTTTTTGCCGACTTGGGTCTGTATGTAGGTCAACAGGATATAACTCGAGAAATTGTGGATGGAACTTTTTTATTTTTTGCAGGTGTGTAGCGGTTGTTTAAAGGCATGCCTAGTTCGAAAATGGGTTACCTGGCGTTTTCCTATGGTACATTAGCGAGCTTGGTATTTTTTTTGGTGTTTTTTCGGGAGGCATAAGTCAAAATGTAGCTGGGCGATTTCCACGATATTTGGCAGGTCTGTAGCGGCTGTGGAAAGGATTGCCATGTGCGAGAATGGTTTAGCTACCTTTTACCTATGGTGCTGTAGCTGGCTTTGTATGTAAGTGCGTTTGTCTGTAAGCAAGATAACTCGAGATGTTCTTGATGGATGTTAATGATATTTGGTTGATAGGTAGGGGACACAGAAAGGAAGGTCAAGTTCGATAATGGGCCTCCTGGCAAATTGTTTTGGTACTGCAAGTGAGCATCAAAGTTTGCGCCTAAATTTTCCAGAAGTGCCAGGTTCGTGTTTTTTACTGGTGGATAGCTGTTGGTACTAGGAGTCAATGGTCTAATTTTGGGCCCCCTAGCAGCTTGTTTGGAATTGCAGTGGGTGTTATATTTCGTAACTTTTTAGATGGATAACTCCTGAGGGGATTGATGGATATTTTTTGTTTTTGGTAGGTAGGTACTTTGGATGATTATCAACATAATGAGATGCAAATTATATAAATCACTCTGTATTTAATATAATTACTTAGGGAAACTTCTATAACGGTTGAAAAATACTTGTGACGGAGTCACCTGAAAGGACTTGAATCGACCCATAGATGTCTAAAAATAGAGAAAAAGTAGGTCAAAGGAGCCAGTGGAAGCAGGGGCTCCCTGATAAACAGACGTTGTCTTGGAAGCATGAAATTCTGATTGACCAGGGATGTTACTAGGTCATCCGTGTACTATTCCGCCAGGATGGAGTCTGGTAGAGACTACTGGCTGAAAAATGCCTATAAATGGTCATGGTTCATGTTAGCAAAATACAAAGCCTGACCGTGTCCAACACGTATCTATAAAATTAAGCAATTAAATAGCTTGCTGAATTGATGTCAATACGACGGCACACAGCAAAGGATTCATAGCAGTTGAAATATAACATATCTATATACAAGTGTTGCTTATATCTATATACAGATCAACAATAAAAGCAACACTATATCATGGGAACGGTAAAAATGTAGTAGAGGGAACTTGACGAATATCACTTGATATAAAGATGTAGAGCTAATATCTACGAGACACTTCAGGTGTATTTTCTTATGATGGACTGCAAGGAAACTTGGTGTTCCATGTGCCAGTAACACTACATGGGTCTAAACAAACGAATAAGTACTATGTAAAGTCAGTAATATAACATAATTGAACAATGACGGCTTGTAACACATAGTACTTACATCTGTGAACTAGGTTAAAACAACAAGTGACCAAGTGCTGGGACAAGACAAACCCAACATGTTGAAGAACAGCACTTAGGTCAAAAGGGTCACCGTCAATTATCCACGCATTCCTCAACTCTTAACAGAGATGTCATGTTGTAAGGGAAAGGTCGGCTAGAAAGAACTGACATCATTGCGAGAAATACAAATCGCCAAAGGTGACAGGCGGCTGTCATCGGACAGTGGCAGAAATCATAACCTTGGACTCTGTAAAATACCTCTGACTTAACTCGCGACTGCAAAACTTTACTTTCTATTTTCATGAGATTGAAACAAACGTTCACCAAGGCGGGGGTCGTAGCAATCCTTACATATGGCCCTTAGATGACCCTTGGTGAGTTAAAAAGTTCCGTAAATTGGAAGGAACAACTGTTACAGTGGCCGGGGTTTGGTGAGTGACGAATGCAATTATCGGCGTGACTTCCTGTGGTTTCCAGGTTTCCAAGACCTACCCACATACCAAATATCACTTCAAGTTCAATCCATTCAGCCGGTCTTCAATTTGCTGGTTTCTACATACATACATACATACATACATACATACATACATACAAACGCTACCCAAAACATAACCAGCTCTCCGAAAGTAATTATGACAACACAAAATAGAACAGTAACCTCATACCTGTACAAATTGTTCTGATTATGCAAAGACATTCATTCACATCGCCAAAACATTTGCTGCATTATGTACACCGACAGAATAGACTAATCTACTCACAATGTTCATAATCCAACCAACCACTACATGATGTGACTAGATAACATATGGACTTATACACATTAATCATTCAAAAAGAACTATCTTCCATAGAAATTGTTTATTTGGCGAAGATATGTGTTCGAGGAACTCTAGTTATATATCAGAAGAATATTCAACTAAAAGTCATACAAAACTTAAAGCTGCTCGCTTGATTCTCCGGCGAGACCCCAGTACAGCTTCTACATAAATACAACTTTGTTATGGCAGTCTGTTAGTGAACACCATCTGTCAGTTCCGGAGAATTCTTATCACACAACAAACAACAGTTCAACTTGCTGACTCCTGACCTTTATATTCACACCAGACTATATCCATATGATACAGTCTGCCACAGAACATCAGTTAGCTAGCACGTAAGTACAAGTTTAGATAGGAGGTTCCTATGTATGCATTAAAGTAAATGTATCATAGTCTGTAAATACCAGTTTTTTAAAATTCCATGTAATTTGTACCTCATGTTTTAATGTCCCTAAGTCCAGGAAGATTACACATACAAATTATGTAGGATAGCTAATGGACTGAAAAAAGTACTGTATCCAAGTTTGGGTTTCCCCATCTCGTCTTGGGAGAGTTGTCCGCGTTTTGCGTACATGAATATAATATGTGTAAATACACACATCTGTGTATGTATGTATAAATCCCCTTTCAGCTTCCCCTTCTTGAATAAAAAGTATTCGAGATGAAAGCTTGCTTATAGGAAAATTTTGGCAGTCAAGCAATTGTTGCGCGGAAGTGTAATTTTTTTACTGCTGCGGTCATGCGTTTGGGGCCGAACAGAGCCCCTTGCAGATAGTGGATAACTGCTGTTGTAGGTGTCAAAAATGTTTATTTTGATCGGCCGGGACATTTTCGTTGCATAAAGATACACAGAAATACATCTCAAGAAAATCTGTTTCTTTCCTGGCTAGACAGCTACAAAATGTGCATATTTTCAATTTTACAGTGGAATTGCTTTTTGAGACCATAAACACACTGACTGAGTTAAAAACTGTCCAAATATGTCGGTACAATTCTCTCACAAACAGATAGGTGGCGTTCATCACCAGGTGCTACAGTTGCATGCTCCTTCCGCAAAAATGTGGTTTTAGGAACTTGATCCATATGTGTGGATTAAAGCATAAGATAGTGTATTCGTCGATTCAATAAATCACGAGCAAACACTTAGAAGTTCTGGCCAGAGACTTTCGGAATATTTTAATAATATTACCCATACAAGTCTTTTGAAAATTCCCACCTTATTGTTCTGGTCACTCGTCGAGTAAAACACCAGAAGTGACGGCTTGCAGGAAATTCCTCACAGTATAGATCTTTTATTTGCTGAATCTTTGTTCAGGTCATCCTCATAAAGCTCATTCCAATATAATCAGGCATATATTGTTTGTAAATCAAAATCATTCTTAATCTGACTTAGAATTTTTGATAGGATGTATTGCATTATAAGAACACTCACTCCCTAGTTTGATAATCAATTATATCGCGGTAAATTATGTCAATCTCATCAATATTGATTGGTCAAAGGGCCTTGGCTAGTGGGAGATATAACGTTACAATATCCAATTTCCATGGGAACGGGCGTATTTCTATGCCTCATACTAAAACACACGAACACACGTACACACACACACACACGTACACACACACACACACACACACACACACACACACACACACACACACACACATACACATACACACACACACATACACACACACACCTTGATGGCACGTTTTGCTTATTTTGCTTTTTTAAATATTTTTGTTACATTTTACTTCGTATAATAAGCCAGAAACAATGTGTGCTTGATGTATGTTTATGTATCTCATACTAACACATCCCATACAGCCATTCCATCACACTGACAAACAAGTAAAAATCACAGAATCGCAAACTGCAAGCAGTTAAGCTTTATTTTGATTAATAAAAAAGCCAGAAGTACAAAATCTTCAACTTCCTTAACATCGCCAGTCTCAATGTCAGACAGCAGATACAGAAGTGTTGGTAACTGTACGCGTGTTAAAAGACTCGATATCAACAAAAGTTTTCATTTTTTTCTGGGGACTGTAACAAACTAGATGTAACACAATTCGCTATTTGCAGCTGTTTTCCTTGACATGATAATTCTTTAGCTACAATGCGCTTTCCCCAGTTAGTTCATATTTTGTTCAAGCCTATAACAGATCATAAGAAAATGGTAACATTTTGTCTTCTTATTCGTTATTATACATTTTGGGTCTCAAGTTCTTAACATGTCACAAGTTCTTTAACATTCCCATCAACCATTCATCTTAGGATAACATAACATAAAAATCTGCTGACGTCATTGATGTACAGTCATGAAAGTTATACCTGTGACAAAGGTAAGCAATGCAGTTTTTTCTTATCTTAAACTACATTCACACAAGTTTCACGGGTCTTCCATATAAGTGTTAACTCTGAGACCAGAGTATATGCTTTCCTTTGGCTTTAGATGGAACAAAGCGGTTCTTACTTTTGCAGTGTTAGACTTTCAACTGTATAGACTGGGGTCTATCTTTCACTTATCGTTTCCTATAGATAATGTATACTTGAAGAAATTGTCTCAATGCTATAGATACAGCACCTCTATGTGTAGATAGTTTTACACATGTTTTCAGACTGCTGTAGTTGACTAACAGCCTGTCTGCTAATATGGATGTAGCATCGGTCTCAACATGAGGTGCTTGTATCGCAAACATTGGCAATGAAAAACAAAAACTATTGGCATTGGCACAGCGTCTACCCCTATGACAAGATCCATATCAATAGCCTGTCTATCTTCCCAAAATTCAAGACTACTCACACACTCTGAATGTTAGCAATGTGTTATCTGTCTCTAGAGGGACATTGTGTTCCTGTATCTAGATAGGCGATAGAAAAACGAGTTATGGCTGAAGTCGGGTTACATGTGCAAAGGAAAAATTTGTAAACGGCTTAAACAATATCATGATTAAATAGTGTTTAAAAGGAAAAAGGAAATTGTGTTTAAAAGCTCAAAAGGATTATGTAAGTTATAACCACATGACTTCAGTCTGATCAGCCTTTGCAAGAGTTCTTTAGAACAAAGGCAGGAGAGTTACCTCAACACACTCTCAAGGATCTCAAAAAGGACACAAAAGAACCTACTGTAGAATACGAAATCATGTGTGTTGAGACGGTAATCATTGAAAGGTTTTAACCTGATCCAACGCAAAGAAGACAACTCAAGATGTTTTGTCTTTTTTGCGTTTTTGTGTTGTATCAAGTCAGAACGTTTAAGTACATATATATGCTCAAGACTTCACAATTTCAACTTGGTGCCCTTAGAAAGATTTCATTTTGGGATTTGGCTTATGTTTAGACCATAAATGTATTATTTGGGCTGGTACGGAAACCAAATGACTTGTCTTGGTGAATATAACATTTTTCTGAAGATGCTACTTTATGTATGGAGCAATTGATGTAGTGTCAAGATAATGAGAAAAAACTTCACAGCAATTACGTGAAAGCGAGAAGTACAACAGAATGCGGATAAGGATCATAGCAAGACTGCATTTTCACCATCTTTATTCATCAACCGAGCGTTTCGTCATGGCCTGCTGTTGGCGTCGCTGGTCTTCAGCCTCTGGTCTTCAGACCGTCCTGAAGCCTGTAGGCGTGCGTCGCCCCCGCACGTCTGGAAGTAAGGACATCGATTACTCGTACCGTTTTTTACTTCTTGGGCCAGTCCCTAAAAAAACACTGGAACGCCAAAATCAAACCTTATAGGGCCTTCACACGGAAATCGAATTAGCAGGAATCAAGCCGAACCAGACAGAATGAAGTATTTGCAAACTTCATGTCACATTCGGGGCCATTCGGGTGGGAATTCCAAATGGGCCTTAAATCCCCTTCACGCGAGAAGGAATGAGCCGGAATGCCGTCAGAATGAAAATTCTTGTCTATTCCTGTGAATTCGTAGGGCATTCTAGACGTTCTTACGGCATTCGAAATATTCTTTCGGCCACATTCTGGCAGGATTCGAGGTGGCTTGCCGTTTCGGTTCTCCATCGAATGAGATAAGAATGTTTCGAATAATGTTAGAATGCCGTAGAATGCGGTCAGACTGCAGTCAGAATAGTTAGAATACACTAAGAATCCACTACGAATGCCATTCAATATTCCTCCACTTCGAATGCACCTCGACGGTTTTTAACATGTCAAAAACTTTCGAGCCAGCCAAAAGAACGGGGACGAATATCTCGAATGCAGTAAGAATATTTAGAATACGGTACGAATTGCGAGGAATTGCCACGAATAGAAAAAAAAATTTATTCGGACGTCATTCCGGCTCATTCGTGCTCTCGTGTGAAGGGGGCTTAAGCGCCAGGTCACCATCCCCAACCCATGTACCAAACATCAACGCGATCGCACGCTTCGTTCTGGAGATACAGCGCCGGAAACACCCCTTCCACACACTCACATGCTACTGAAAACTTCATACTCTATTAATAATTTCAATCTGGCGTGCTGAATACGTGGACAATGTCCCACTGGACGAATAAAGAAACATGTTTACATACTTGAGTGTTACCGGATGAAAACGAGCAACATAAGTGGAATTTCTTACAGTCATCCTCCTCCAGATCCTCTACCTCCCGACCCCGCGTACCCCCGGTCACGTGCACGCCGCCACCGGTACCCTCAACCGTCCTGAAGCCTGTAGACGTGCGTCGTCCCCGCACGTCTGGAAGTAAGGACATCGATCACTCTTACCGACAGGACATTTTGAATGGCACAACTACTAGTTAACTACTTCCTCCCAAGGAGAGACTGGGAATAAGTCGCAGTTCATGTAGAAGCAATTTTCTATGACTATGCGCGGATTTGCTGTACAAAAAGCACCACAAACTTTTATCAAATATTTTTCCTAAGTAAAGAATCGAATTCACGTACTTGCATGACAAAGGGCAAGGCCAAATGAATAAACGGCTGAAGCAGAATGTCTTTGCAAGAATCTTTGCTTTGCAACAGGCCTCAATTTGCAGCGACGCAAGTTTAAACAAGAGATCGGAGACCTCATACCTGCATGAAATATACATGAGTTTTTGTGATCTTTTTTGTTTTGTCCTGTCCTATTGATTATTCAAACAAAGCTGTAATTAGCGTATCCCATCTTACATTATTGCAGTTCCAGATCTGCAGTTCTGCAAGCTGCTAGGGGTCAAAATTGACTTTGGCCTTCATCTTCCCCAAACCTATCCACATACTCGATAAGGCCATGTTGATTTGATTATATGGATGACATCCTCTGGGAATTCCAAGACTGATGCGAGCGCCCGAATAAAAAAAATTTGGCAAACAAAATTCCTTCAGTATGAAACCTGAGTCGTCAGAAAAACACACACACACACACATAGTATGGTATACCAGCAATTAGGTCTATAATACAAATTTTCGTACATCGTACCGGTACAAACCCGTCTTGGACCGATCCCTAAAAAAACTGGAACGGGTTTCGCCAAAATCAAACCTGAGCGTCAGGCCACCATCCCCAACCCATGTACCAAATATCATCGCGATCGCACGTGCACGGTTCGTTCTGGAGACATAGCGCCGGAAACGCCCCTTCCACACACTCACGTGCTACTGAAAACTTCATACTCTATTAATAATTTCAACGTGGCATGCTGAATACGTGGACAATGTCCCACTGGACGAATAAAGAAACATCTTTACATACTAGAGTGTTACCGGATGAAAACGAGCAAAATAAGTGGAATTTCTTACAGTCATCCTCCTCCAGATCCTCTACCTCCCGACCCCGTGTACCCCCGGTCACGTGCACACCGGTACCCTCAACCGTCCTGAAGCCTGTAGTCGTGCGTCGCCCCCGCACGTCTGGAAGTAAGGACATCGATCACTCTTACCGACAGGACATTTTGAATGGCACAACTACTAGTTAACTAGTTCCTCCCAAGGAGAGACTAGAATAAGTTGCAGTTCATGTAGAATCAATTTTCTATGACTATGCGCGGATTTGCTGTACAAAAAGCACCACAAACTTTTATCAAATATTTTTCCTTTTGATACACGCCAAGATACCTAAGTAAAGAATCGGATTCACGTACTTGCATGGCAAAGGGCAATGGAAAATGAATAAAGGGCTGAAGCCGAATGTCTTTGCAAGAATCTATGCCTTGCAACAGGCCTCAATTTGCAGCGACGCAAATTTAAACAAGAGTTCGGAGACCTCATACCTGCATGAAATATACGAAGTTTTTGCGATCTTTTTGTTTTGTCTTGTCCTATTGATTATAAAGACATTAGCGTAGTCCATTTTATTAAATGATTGTATTCTCTACCAGAATAGAATATATGATATGTATGAATTTCCTTTGGCAGTATTCCATTTTATAATGAATTATACAAATAACTATCAAATTTACATAATCTATGCATGATAATGTAAAAAATTAACTTACTAACTTATACCTGTTGAAGTATGAAATACATATAACGTAGCAAGAAATTATGGCACATTCACATTAACTATGCAAATTAGACTCTAATTTGAATAATTTATACCTGTAAATGTTCCACCTGCCATGGAATTCAAATATTACATGTTTTAAAACTCTTATTATGGAAAACATTGGAATTATAGACTTTCCTCATTGATGATGATGATGATGATATTTGCATCTCGAAAATATCTGCATGCCAAATATCATCGACAGACATGGTTCCTTTGTACAGATATTCTCTTGGGAAAAAATGAAAACCATGCTTTTTCAGTTTCAGAGCAAGCTGTGAGGGGGGCCAAAATTGACTTTGCCCTTCATCTTCCCAAAACCTACCCACAAACTCTAAAAGGTCATGTTGATTTGATTATATGGATGAACCCCAAAACTGATGCGAGCGAGCGAATAAAAAAGTGCCCCCCCCCCAAAAAAAAAAAATTGCCTTCAGTATGAAACCTTATCAAGAAAGTTGAACATAGGACTATAAACACACATAGCATGGTATATCAACAATTAGGTGTAGGGACCAGTACATAATATCAGTACAAACCCGCTTTTTAATTTTTTAATTACTTCTTGGACTGGTCCGAAAAAGCTGAAAAATATCAACGGGTTTCGCCAAAATCCAACCTGAGCTTCAGGCCACCACCCCCAACCCATGTACCAAATATCATCGCGACCGCACGTTTCGTTTTGGAGATATAGCGCCGGAAACGCCCCTTCCACACACTCACATGCTACTGAAAACTTCATACTCTATTAATAATTTCAACGTGGCATGCTGAATACGTGGACAATGTCCCACTGGACGAATAAAGAGACATTGTTACATTCTAGAGTGTTACCGGATGAAAACGAGCAACATAAGTGGAATTTCTTACAGTCATCCTCCTCCAGATCCTCTACCTCCCGACCCCGCGTACCCCCGGTCACGTGCACGCCGCCGGTACCCTCAACCGTCCTGAAGCCTGTAGGCGTACGTCGCCCCCGCACGTCTGGAAGTAAGGACATCGATTACTCTTACCGACAGGACATTTTGAATGGCACAACTACTAGTTAACTACTTCCTCCCAAGGAGAGACTAGGAATAAGTCGCAGTTCATATAGAAGCAATTTTCTATGACTATGCGCGGATTTGCTGTACAAAAAGCACCACAAACTTTTATCAAATATTTTTCCTTTTGATACGCACGAAGATACCGAAGTAAAAAATCGAATTCAGGTACTTGCATGACAATAGGCAAGGGCAAATGAATAAAGGGTCGAAGCAGAATGTCTTTGCAAGAATCTATGCCTTGCAACAGGCCTCAATTTGTAGCGACGCAAGTTTAAACAAGAGTTCGGAGACCTCATACTGTCTTGCATGAATATATACGGAGTTTTTTTTAGATCTTGTTCTTTTGTCTTGAACTATTCATTATACAAACATTAGCGTAGTCTATTTTAAACGGTTGTCTTCTCTGCCAGAATAGAATATATGGTATGTGAAAGTCCTTTAGCAGTATTCCATTTTATAATTAATTATACAAAACTATATATATTTATAACTATCACATTTACAGAATCTATGCATGATAATGTATATATTTAACTTACTAACTTACACTTCTTGAAGTATGAGTGTTACCGGATGTGGATGAGTGTTACGAGCAAAATAAGTGGAATTTCTTACAGTCATCCTCCTCCAGATCCTCTACCTCCCGACCCCGTGTACCCCCGGTCACGTGCACGCCGCCACCGGTACCCTCAACCTGCAAGTGCTGCAGTTCATCCAGGTCGTCCAGGAGCGCCCTCGCCTTCTCCACAACCGTACTCAGTACTTCATCTGTGTCACGGAAGCGCCGCGTAAGCCGCCGGTACCGTGCTCCCTCGGAGTCTTCAATCATCATTGCGACGACAACCATCGTCACAGCCAGCGTGCAGACAAACAGCTTCATGATGTATCTTCAACTGTGGAAAGGAAACATCCATGGTTAGTTGGATGGTTCACCATGTGAAGCTTAAGCAATCGCGAAAATCGCAATGCATGGCTGTGGACTTCGCAACAAAGTACTGTACCCCTTTCCCTTGGATCACCAAATCTCAAACTGGCTCCATTCTGTCCAGAGCTAATTGAAGACGAATATCACTTTTTGATTGTATTCAGTGAACACACACAAGGCTGTGTGTCAGACCTCACAGTCGGGATCTCTAGGCATGACATCATTTGGGTTATAAGGGACCGGAATGCCACACCAGGCACTGACAGACAGGGATTTGAGAGGTAACTTGAACCTCATGGAACAGGCGCCTGCAATGGCAACGGCAGAAGACACCTGGAGTTCTGCTTTAGTTACAACCTTCGCACTGAATGGTCTTTATTCCCTCACATGAAAATACACTACATGACGTGGATTAGTAACGATGGCCTGGACGGGCTGCTGGTGCTGATGAAATTCATCCAGAACTGCTGCTACGTATACACGGCGGCCTACCCGTGGTGGAACAACTCCACTCTCTGATCTGCCATGTCTGCTGCGTCTGGAACTCTGCGACCATCCCTGCTGACTGGCGCCATGGAATCATTCTTGGAAGAAGGGCCTCAAGGAAAACTGCAGGAACTACAGGGGCATAACCTTGTTGAGCGTCCACGGGAAAGTGCTTGTCCACATCATCCTAACCAGACTGGGACCGCTTCTTCTCCGAAAGCAACGAACTGAACAGAGTGGATTCACCCCATGCCGCTCCACAGTCGACAGGATCCTGACAATTAGGCTCCTAGCAGAGATGAGACGGGAGTACAGGAAGCCTCTCTGGGATGCCTATGTGGACCTAAAGCAAGCCTTTGACTCCGTGGACAGGAGTCTTTGTGGAAGATCGTCAAGATCTTTGGAGTCCCTGCAAAACTGCTGGACCTGTTGTCCCTTCGTTACTCCAACACTCCGTCTCCTGTAAGACTAAGAGTGAACGGGATACTGTCGAACACCTTCGTGAAACAGCGGCGTCTGGCAAGGATGCGTTTTGGCACCTACCATCTTCAACACCGCCATAGACCATGTGATGGGACGCACCGTTGCTCAGAGACTGTCTGTGAAGCGAGATTTAGCAACGTGACTATTTCTGATATGGACTATGCTGACGTCAACTGACCAACCAGCCACCATTCTCCAGACTAATCCGATCAGCCCGCCTCCGTCTATTCGGCCACACCGCCAGAACAACACCAGTTCTCGAGCTGGTCAACCTGATCAGCCCCACCCCACTGGCCCCGCCCCCGAGAAAGACCCCGGCCAGGTGGCATGACCAGCTTAATGCAGACCTGAGGAAGGCCGGACCCAACCTCCACACAGCCTAGCTAGCTACCAAGGACAGAACCAACTGGAGGCGCCACGCCCTTGCCAGCTTGCGAGGATGAGTGAGTTTACGAGACGGAAATTTGCGGCGGCGAAGTCTTCACGGCACTGAGTCGTAGACTCAGACTGGAAGGTCTGCGGACGAGTGGCCTATTATTCCATGTTGCTTTGGTTGTGGGTTTTCTGAAAGCTTTTACGCAATTCCAGACCTTGCAATCCTGTTAAAATTATTCTATTCAAGTATTCATCTTTCAGGAGGCAAGTCACCTGGAATTGCGTTTGATGCTAACGAGACTCTGCACATGTCAAAAGAAAGCAATTCTCAAGAAAACGACAAAAGAACGAGACAGAAAATTGGCAAGACAAAAACATATTGTATTTTAATTCATGCTGTACAGAAATGAAGTGGCGCGCAGTTCCATTATTGTTTCGTACATAAAAGGCATGGCAATTTTAAAACTTTTCGTGGCCAAAGCGCTATGACTTCGTTGCTTTTGGGTCAGCTCCACGGTGGATAGGTGCTCAAGCGAGGATGAAGGACTAGGAGCACCCGTTGCGCGGTGCAATCTGCAAGCGTCCTTGTGCCCTCATGGTAGAATAGCCGAAGCTAACAGTAACAATTATTGGTGAACTTTCATTCCCAAACGAGAAGGATTTTACCGTTTTCACTGCCAGCGAGGTTTGCGTTCGATCCCTGTACCTTTCGGACAGGCCACGCTTCGCGACTGGAAGGATGTGGAATGCTCCCCGCATACCCACAGGGTTTGTTGGGGACCGCAGTGCCGGGATTGTACCGTCTGACAATCGAGCAACACCTTTATTGCATGTGACATATTGGCAAAGAGATGTCTGATACTGATCTATTTTCGCACGTCCAAGACAGAATGATAAAAACTATTTTTTACCTCAAATACATCAATCGGAGAATCCCAAACCCAGAATAAGCTAAGAGCGCAACAAAAGTTCTACATTGAATGAATAGTTCCAACCGGTAACTGACAAAAAATGAAACTTACAAGTTCTGGTGAACTGAAGTGAGGATGAGATCAACGAAGAAGGCGCTGAGGCTTTCTGCTGTCGAGTCTGGATAGCTTCGGAGTTCCGGAGAAACTGGGGTTTGTGCGGGTCTTGCCCGAAATTTATAGCCGCTGAACAGCGTGGCGTGTTTGAAATGATTGGCAGTCAGGTATTGTAATGCAAATACATCAGGAGAAAGGAACTCTCGCATTGGTTATACTATCAGAAAGTTATAGGCACGCCCCCTGTTCACGTGTAGAAATCATGACTGACACGTGCATGTGGGTGGTACAGGTGCATGGTCAAGTTGTGCACCACGATCATGTATCTGTCATCAGAGTATCATGAGTACTTCACGTGGACACTGGGTATTTTTTACGAAGGAACAGTGAACTCCACAGAAAGCTCAGCGTTAGAAACGTCTTATGCAGGAGAGGTTAAATCCACTAGTATTTTTTTTTCGTTTCGATTAACTTCCTTTGCTTAGAGTCCTTTTGAAAAAAAAAATAAATAAAAATGCCGTTTTTTTAACGTACATGTCAATTTACAAACACGTCTTCATTAGGAGAATTCGAACCAACTATTAAGTTATGCAAATGAGGACTTTATCCGCATAATGACAAAACACACATAATACATCAGTTGTAAAAGTTAAAATCATTTTGCTAAGGTATGGGGTCGTGGAACTCTAATATTCGTTGTTGGATCTTTTTGGTCGTATGATTCTTAACAAGACTATAGCACAGTCAAGGAACATCGACAATCATTTAATACTGTATCACACAACCACGACTGTCCAAGAATGCACCTTAAATGTCAGTTGCAAACCTATTACAGAGCAAATGTGATCGGCACGTTAGCGTTGGATTCATTCTACGTTAGACTTCCGTTCTATAGACTACTACAACCCTCAGGAGAAGTTCTTGCAGCTTAAAAGGACTTGTTTAGGGAAACAAAGACGATCATACATGTTTTACGAGTCACAACACCTACGCTAACTTCGAGGTACTAGACATGTAAGTTGAGAAGAAGTCAGCAAGTCTTGATTGATTTAGTAGCGTCAGGTTAAAGGTTTGTATTCTTTAAAAGACGCCAATTTGAGAAGAAGTCAGCAAGTCTTGATTGATTTAGTAGCGTCAGGTTAAAGGTTTGTATTCTTTGAAAGACGCCAATTTGTGCCTTTCCGCTGTTACTGAACGCCCGGTTGATAATTCTTTAACAACATGTGTGATTGAATAAACGCCACTCCCTTGTTGTTGTGGCTCGCTTGGTTTAGCTGAAAAACTACGTTGCGCTCAGCACTCTGACAAATGATTTTGCGGGGGCCGACGTCAGGCTTATCAAAGACAAGTTCCACCACCTTGACGTTAGCGTGGGCTAGCGCAGACTTCCATTAACTGTACAAATAAAACAGCTTTGAGAAGTCTTAACTGCAACAAGTCATTTGTGAAATATGCATTCGTGCAAATCGTTTGTGAGCTTGACTCCAACTCCTTATTTTACCTCTGATTGGCACGACGTGTAAAGCCCAGGTTACACTATGACATCGCCGAACATGGCTCCCAAACCCTATCACTATGGGTATACCCGTCGGTAGTTCAGGAGCAGTTGGAACAGATTTAGACACGCCTATATTTTAACGCCAAACATGCGCGAAGATGTCTCGACCAGTAAATAACTTACTGCCGACTAAGCCCCGAATGCTATCTTACCTACTCCCAACTATCCCGACCTCTAGCCGCAGACTGCCGAATATCTCCTGACTGACACCCAACCTAATGCTAACCCTCTCACGAATTGAAATGGACATAATCAGTAAAAAAAAGCGGTCATTTTTTTATTTCTATCAAAAATAGTCCATTCGTCTATGTTGTTAACATCACTGAGGTATCAAATTCGGACCACAATCTAAGCTTCAACGTGGCTTTTATGGATCTTTTTTTGTTTTGTTCTGGTGAAGGTCGGGGTGATTCACCCACGTTCTGGTAGTAGTCACTTCGGTTGGGGGTGAGTTGTCAGAGATTTTTCTAAGGCTTGCAGTAAGGCACACACAACTACCAGTAAAACTTGCCTCCAGCTGTAGTGTTTGCACAAAGCTGTGTGGCCCAGGGAGACAGAAACGGAGATGGGCGCCGCCCGATATGCACCATTCTGTGCGGGAAGGACTTCAACTAACCTAAGTGGCTCATTACATTAAGCTACTATAACCTACACTCAAATTAGAAATTTGGTCAAAATCTTGGTTGTGTACAAGCTATTCTATAAATTCTAGCATAATTTACAAACATGATGAAGTTATACGAGGAAAATTAGCCTTTACTGTTACGTTTACATTTACAGCAAGTACGGCAACTTATTACTCATGTACCATTGCAAACATAGACTGTTTGAAACGTCTTCTGTGTATGACGATGAACCAATCTGCCAGATTCTGTACAAACAACTACATCAGGGATGCTAGTGTTACTAAAATGAATGAAAATGTCCAGACTTTGCATGATGTACCAAATGATCAATAAACTGCTGGACGAACCGACTGACAAGTATCTAATACCAGCTCAAAAATGAACTAGAAACAAACATGCCTTGAAGTACCAACCTAGGATTGATGTGTTTAAAAATTCGTATTTTCCCAGAAGCACAGTAGGAGCATCTTATCTGGATAGTTTTAAAAAACGCTTGCAGATAGATGTACACAAGTTAGGTGTGATAGGTCGTTCAGTGTAATATAACCAGCTGCTGCCGCGCAGTGTGCCTGCAAAGCTAGTGTGTTACGCCGAAGGGTGGTTATACCGGCTGTATAGATTAAAATACAAATACAAATAGTCAAAATACGATTTGACGAAAAAATATGTTTCATGAAGAGAGGAAACCTGTGCTCCACACATTTGTGTCGTGACATCAATCTTTTATATACATAGCAAATGCACAAGAGCCTTTGTGTGGGAGTTCAAAAGTGTTTTCTACCCTTGGAAATACCTTGTTTACTTTGAGTGACCTCCGGTCACACACATGTTTGCAGTCTTTGACAGGCTCTGGATGAGCATTCACACTGCTTTTCGGCAACTGGAAGTTCAAATTTACAGAAGGGTGATTTACTTCACTTCAGTACGTTTAGAGTTTGACCCTGACAATATACACCATTCAGTAAATGATCTTTGCTTGTCGCCACAAACTAATTAGTTGCGGTTACTTAGACGTCAATGCTGAAGCCAACTCCGAACACAACACTCATGTGATGGAAATTTCCGACACCAGTTCAAGTCGCCTCGTCCAAAGTCAACTACAAGAAATCTCCAGTTCAAGTATATTTCACAGCAAAGAAGGCATAGCCTTTTTCTTTGGCCATTTCTGTCCTACTAGAGCTAGTTTTGACCGACGTATTCGGAATAAAACGGTCAACGGGATGATCGAATTTACATGTCTCTTGATTTCATGATTGAAATATGAAATATGAAGTAAGATGTAAAAGTATGATCAAAAGCCAATACGCTCAACAAAGTTCTTTGGCTATGAAATTCATTGAGGGATCTTTCAAATCTTTGGTCGAGACTCGATTATCAAATTTGTGGAGCGAAATTTCGAAGAGAAAATGCTATCACATTAACTCATTTGTAAGAGAAATAAATTTGCGTCTTCTGGTGACAAAAGCGTCGGGTGCGTTTGTGTGTTGGTTGGTTCACACGGTATTTTCTTCTTTCGGTAATGTAAAAATTTAGATCGATATCGTCTACAATGCTCAGAGTAAAACAACGTTAACGTTATAGTTCCACAGTCAATACTGTGACTCTCCGGCTGTCCGGTCGGATTCAATCACATTCACAGAAATATACAGAGATATCTCTTTGCTATAGCTTTGTC
The DNA here is from genome assembly GCF_000003815.2 of Branchiostoma floridae. NCBI lineage: Eukaryota > Metazoa > Chordata > Leptocardii > Amphioxiformes > Branchiostomatidae > Branchiostoma > Branchiostoma floridae. The sequence goes on along the minus strand of NC_049985.1, from coordinate 14,502,996 downwards.
AGTGAAACAAGAGCAAATTGGCGGTTGGAACTAGCGTTCCCGTCACAGACGCGGCGTCAGCAAATCTAGAGCTCGTGTGACCGAATTTTCAACACGTGTACCGCAGTCTCTGAGACAATTCTGGGGACTGCGGGATCATATTTAATGCCAAACATAGCCAAATTTTGTTGCCGTGCTGGTCACTGACTTTGTCCCAGTGTAAGTCGCTCGTAAAATCATTACCACATGGCTACAGGGAGGGGCAGCAACACCAACTTGTTGAATAGAAATGCTCCTCCTTGTTTCAGTGGAGGCAGATCCACGGTAGCGAAACACACTCCTAAGCCACCTTCACTCCTCTGCCAGCTTTTGATACTATCTTATGCTACCGTAGGATCTGCTTGGAGATAAGTCGCTCCCTGTTATGTTTTCTGGCTTCAACATTTCACACCTGGCGGTCAATTGCCCCACAGTTTGAAGTTGACGGCGGCGAACCAACACCCGCCATTTGCAGGTGTTTAGCATAGCTAGTCATTGGTATGTATTGGTTAAAAAGGCGGGATTCACGGTTGTTCTGTTCCATTGTTGTGAAGTAGACGGTAAACTGACGGTAGATCGTGTTTTACAGCTAATTATTTTTTTAGTAATCGTGTTCGCGTTATTACTTGATGATGGAATTTTCCACAGATCCTCCAGTGAAATTCTACCCCACGTCACCTTCGCCAATCAAAGAAGCGCGTTCCCTCCTTACGAATTAGTGTGGCGAAAACATTCTTTTCTTTAAAGGCATGTTATCGATGACGGGCAGAAATTTGCATACGTACTGCTATAAATTCGTTAGACTAGCCACTGAACACCAGAGCGCTTCTGTCCGGTGTTACGCCAAATCCTTGAGCTGCCAAATGCGTGAGAGATCAGGTACTGAGGCTGAGCACTGCAGGGGAAGGGCAATTATTTGGCAGCAAAGACAGCTATGACAACAGTCTTTATAGAAGCTAGCATATGTTTTGTTAATAGCCGATTCGACAATACTGTAAATCAAGTAACCTATATCTAAAGTTCCTCGTTCAAACTTTAAAACTGGCTATTTCACCATTGTATACCATATATACAAGTGGGACACTTCGTCTTCCACTGCTTCCAGAAAAGAAGTCAAACCCTAAATACGTAGACTGTAGCTCTCAGCAGTCCATACCATTGATAGAATAGTCACTCGTTTACACTTGTCACCATTGTTATCTATACCAAAGTATTTCATTTTATACATGTTTATTATATTTTCTGTATGTTTCATGTTGCAATTAGCCCTCGGGCAAGAACTTGCAAATAAACTTCCTATTATAAAGGGAACCTTTCAAATAAACCATTTGACTTCGTGAATTTCGTGATCGAAAATTGGGACACTCCTTGTCAGCAGGTAGAATCACTGTCTTCATAAGTGGCCAAATCCTTGAGAGCATTTTGTTCCTTCCGAGTGATATAAATTGCTTTCGGTGGGTTTAGCGACTTTGGTAGCCAGACTTGATAGCGGGGGTGTTATCCCTTTATTATACTAAAGAGAGGTACAAGAAATACCTATTGGTAAAATAATGGTTTAGCGGGGGTGTTATCCCTTTATTATACCAAAGAGAGGTTCAAGAACTACCTATTGGTAAAAGAATGGGATAGCGGGAGTGTTATCTCTTTATTATACTAAAGAGGTGTTTTACCTTTATTATACTAAAGAGAGGTTCAAGAACTACCTATTGGTAAAATAATGGTTTAGCGGGGGTGTTATCCCTTTATTATACCAAAGAGAGGTTCAAGGAATATCTATTGGAAAAATAATGGGTTAGCGGGTGTGTTGTCCCTAAAGAGAGGTTCAGAATCACCCATTGGTAAAAAAAAAATTACCTCTTGCAGATAGTGAATAATTACAGTTGTAGATGTCCAAAACTGTCGTTTGATCGGTCGGGACATTTTCGTTGCCTAAAAAACACAGAAATACATCTCAAGAAAATTTGTTATTTACCGGCTAGACAGCTATAAAAGGTGCATATTTCCAATGTTACAGTGGAATTGCTTTTTGAGACCATAAACACACTTACTGCATAATAGTTAAAAACTGTCCAAATATTTCGGTACAATTCTCTCACATACAGATAGGTGGCGTTCATCACTAGGTACTACAGTTGCGTGCTCCTTCCGCAAATATTTGGTCTTAGGAACTTGATCTATATGTGTGGATTAAAACATAAGATAGTGTATTCGTAGATTCAATAAATCACGAGCAAACACTTAGAAGTTCTGGCCAGAGACTTTCGGAATATTTTAATAGACTAAGTATTACCCATACAAGTCTTTTTGAAAATTCCCACCTTATTGTTCTTGACACTCAAACACTAGCCTCTACCAGGCTCCGTGGATCGGTGGTCTAATTGTTGAAATTTGACAAATAGAGTCAATAGTACGCTAAGGGAGTCGGCCGGCCAGTATTTAAACACTCTCCGGTCCACAAATTTGGGGCGTTCTATTACCTTTATATTTGTCCAATTTCTACAATTAGACCACCGATCCACGGAGCCTGGTAGATGCTAGTAAAACACCAGAAGTGACAGCTTGTAGCAAATTCATCACAGTATATTATTTGGTGAATCTTTGTTCTGGTGTGGATAACAAACAGCTGCCCTTTACAGCCTTAAAAAGGCAATATGACTACCTTTACCTACGTTTTACATTCAGGTGGGCAGCTACAAATTTTGATTGTAAAACGGTTATTGCAATTGAAGTACTGATACTACACCATGGATTATATATACTGTTATCACAAGCATGAATGTTTCTTTCAACCATTGAATAATTCAGAAAGTTTGTTATAAGAACCAACTAGGTCTAAATATGACGGTCACCATCTGTAACGAGGGAACCATTCTTGTACGTTGACGTCATCATCATATAGCCCATTCCCGTATAATCAGGCATACTTTGTTTTTGATCAAAACCATTCTTAAACTGACCAAGAATTATTGATAGGATGTATTCTATTATTAGAATACTCACTCGCTAGTTTGATAGTCAATTATATCGCGGTGAATTATATCAATCTCATCAATATTGATTGGTCACCTTTCTCACGCGGCGGCCATGATAGATCTAAAACGAGTTCAATGAGGCAAACAAAAGACTGTCCATCATAATTAATAGTTCAACCAATGATAGCATGGAAATTAGAAAATTGACCAATAAGAGAATGGCTGCATGTCCGTCAAATATTTGCATTATTATGCTTTTATTTTGCATCTCTTAAGGGACTTATGGGATCAGTACTCGAGTCTAAATTGCTACATATTTCGCTGCATAACACTAGTTATAATATTTATTATTTGATCTTGTATTGTAAAAAATTGTGTGGTCTGGGGAAAAAACTAAATGGGAGCTGATTTTAGAAATAAGTTTTGTCTGTTTGCCTCATTGACCTCGTCTTTAATCCATCATGGCCGCCGCGTGAGAAAGGTGTATAGGGAGATTTAATATTACAATATCCAATTTCCATTGGAACAGACGTATTTCTATGCCTCATACTAAAACACACGAACACACACACACACACACACACACACACACACACACATACACACCTTGATGGCACGTTTTGCTTATTTTGCTTTTTTAAATGTTTTTGTTACATTTTACTTTGTATAATAAGCCAGAAACAATGTGTGCTTGATGTATGTTTATGTGTCTCATACTAACACATCCCATACAACCATTCCATCACACTGACAAACAAGGACAAAATCACAGAATCGCAAACTGCAAGCAGTTAAGCTTTATTTTGATTAATAAAAAAGCCAGAAGTACAAAATCTTCAACTTCCTTAACATGCCAGTCTCAATGTCAGACAGCAGATACAATAGTGTTGGTAACTGTACGTGTGTTAAAAGACTTGATATTAACAATAGATTGTATTGTTTTTTTCTGGGGGACTGTAACAAACTAGATGTAACACAAGGCACTTTTTGCAGCTGTTTTCCTTGCCATGATAATTCTTTAGCTACAATGCGCTTTCCCCAGTCAGTTCATATCTTGTTCAAGCCTATAAAAGACCATAAGATAATGGTAACTCTTTGTCTTCTTATTCGTTATTATACATTTTGGGTCTCAAGTTCTTAACATGTTACAAGTTCTTTAACATTCCCATCAACCATTCATCTTAGGATAACATGACATTAAAATCTGCTGACGTCATTATTGATGTACAGATGAAAGTCATACCTGTGACAAAGGAAAGCAATGCAGTTTCTTATCTTAAAAACTACATTCACACAAGTTTCACGGATCTTCCATATAAGTGCAAACTCTGAGACCAGAGTATATGCTTTCCTTTGGCTTTAGATGGAACAAAGCGGTTCTTACTTTGCAGTGTTAGACTTCCAACTGTATAGACTGGGGTCTAAATTTTACTTATCGTTTCCTATAAAAAAAGGTGTCAATGATATAGATACAGCACCTCTATGTGTAGATAGTTTTACACATGTTTTTAGACTGCTGCAGTTGACTAACAGCCTGTTTGCTAATATGGATGTAGCATCGGTCTCAACATGAGGTGCTTGTATCGAAAACACTGGCAATGAAAAACAAAAACTATTGGCACAGCGTCTACTTCTATGACAGAACCACAATTTCTTAAGGCTTAACGCCTTCAAACATATAGGAAAACTCATAATCTGAATGTTGATCACTTTTCACCAAGTAAACTTAGTATGATTTGTCATCAGAAGGACATTGTGTACCTGCTTACCAATAAATGATTATAAAAAAAGCAATTAAGTATCTATTAGCACAGCGTCTACTTCTAAAACAAAGTCACCATTCCATTGGACTTGTGGTGTTACATAATTTCATAAAAATTCACAATCTGATGGTTTCTCATTTTTCACCAGGTAAACTTGGTATGACATATGCTATCAGAAGGACATTGTGTGCCTGTATCTAAATAAGTAGTAATAAAAACAATAAAACTATGCATACTCTATCAGCACAGCGTCTACTTCTATGACCGAATCAAATTCAATTTCTTATAAGACCTTATGCATTCCTCAATTTCAGGAAAACTCACAATCTGAATGTTTCTCACTTTTCACCAAGTAAACTTGGTATGATATCTGTCATCAGAAGGACATTGTGTGCTTGTATCTAGATAAATGGTAATAAAAAGCAATAAGATATGTTGGCACAGCGTCTACCCCTATGACAAGATTCACATCCCTGTAGACTTACTATCTTCCCAAAATTCAGGACTATTCACACTCTGGATGTTGCCAACTTGTTATCTGTCTCTAGAGGGACATTGTGTGCCTGTTTCTAAATAAGTAATGGTAAAATGAAAAAAAAACACTGTGACTGAAGTCAGGGGTTACATGTACGAAAATGGAATTTGTAAACACCTCAAACAATATCATGATAAAGGAAAGGGAATCGTGGTAAATAGGTCCAAAGGATTATGTACTACCTTGTAACCCCATAACTTCAGTCTGAACAGCCTTTGTAAGAGTCCTTTAGTACAAAGGCTGGTGTGTCACCTCAAGAAACCTCAAGTATCTCAAAAAGGACTTTAAAGAACTCACTGTAGAATGAAGAATCGTCTGTGCTAATACGGTAATAATTGATATGTTTTAACATGGTCCAACGCAAAGAAGGCAACTCAAGATTTCTTTTTTTGTGTGTTTGTGTTGTATCAAGTCAGAACTTTTCAGTACATTTACATGTATACCTAAGTCTTCATTCCCAATTTTGAATTGGCGCCATCATTTCATTTTGGGACTTCGGGCTATTTTAGCTCATAAATGTATATTTTGGATTTGGGGCTGCATTAAGTAATGAAAATGGTAAAAGGTTGGTGTTGCAATGTGTCATTGATCTTTAACTTTTCCATGCAATCATATTCAGATGAAGACGTATTACATGTCTATGTTATATGAAAATCATATGGTATTTCAACTGACTCGTGACAATGGTGACAGAACAGAACATAGATGACCCATACATAATGTCATCATTTCATCATAATCTTCTACAAGAGGGGCAACCACTTCAGTCGTTTCACATTTAAATTCTTTCCAAGAAGCTATTGTTTAGACCCTATGTATAGTATGTAGTTGTGTCTATAAAAGAAGTAATGTTCACCCCCCAGCTATATCACTGACATTGGATATGGATGAGGACACAAAACATGCACTATTATGATTGTTGATTAAATCATGACATGAAGTGCATGTTAAGTGTTTTACATGAATTTTCATAGGTATTGGAGTTTTCTTTTCACAACCAGTGTAGCTTTTCCTGCTGACGTTTCAGTATCTGTCAGACACCTTCCCCAGAGCTTCTGACTGGAGTGCTACTTATCACTGCTATATGTAACCAATGTGAGTTTAGTTGCAATTAGGGCTTTAACGGCCAGAACACAATCCCCAATCGCCACCTAAATCGTCTACACACATAACGGCGAGAAGAAGCACTGCATTCAGAAGCTCCGATAGAAGATATCTGATAGACATCAAAACATCAACATGTAAGACTACATTGAATGTGGAAAATATTAAACTCCAGCATCCTATACTGTGCCAACCCAATGGAATTAATTGGTGTCAGCTTTCCACAGTTGTGCTTTAGTAGGAATACCAGCTTGGAATTGAACCAGAACCACATTGGTGTTAGGGACGGTACTTTGATTTTCCAGTGTCATAACAAAAGTTTCACCACCTTTGTTTAGCTTCGGGGAAATGATACTATATCCTTCACCTCGCTCCTCAATCTTCCACAGCTGATAGTCACTTCCTGTCCACTGTTTGTTGATGACCCTAGGATAACAAAACAATATGTTTTGTTACCTATCTACTTATCACACTATCACACTATACCTGTGATTTAAGTCTATTCAGGATCAGTGATCTATCTCAGTAAAACTTTTGTGTATGCATATGGTTCCTCAAATGTTTGCGATTAAGGAATACCATGTTCAGTAACAGGTCCAAGATACTACTGTTACTTTTCTCCCAATGTAATGTTATTTTAGACAAGCATCCACTACCATTAACAGCATGCATGTTGCAAAAAAAGCAGTTGTTATTCCAAGTCCAACTTCTAAGTCAATCATTGATTCAAGTTCATGGAATGAAACTTACTTCACATTTGTAGCTGGTTTTTCATCAATACTCATTGCTAGCGGTGGAGTACTCTCAGCTTCTATGGATACGTATCCTGAGCCCTGAGATTGCCAAGTAGAACAGGTATAACATTAGATAGAGAAGTCGTACATGATTGAACCAGAAGTGTATCTGAAAGGAATTCTGTCTGAGAGTGTGCTTTAACCAGTTATGAATGTACTAGTGTGATTATTGTAGCTACATAAACCAATCTAATATCGTGAGTCCAAATTATAAACTTAACTGCAATAACTCTAGGATGGAGGGACTGGATAGAGTACTTTGTACCACTTAACCAGAATGTTAACTCTCAGCTAATTGGATTAAAATGAACACGTAATCAATCTCCACCTGTGCATACATCTGGACATCTGGATAACTTCAGCTTACTGATTCACGCACTTGTGAAACATCGTGCATCAACATTGCATTTGGCGGGGGGGGGGGGGGTAAAGTTGACACATTTGTCCAGATGTGAGCCCTCAGCAGATGCATATATTCTAGATGGGGTTTTCGTAAACAGTTAGACCTAGCATATTCTAGATGGGGTTTTCGTAAACAGTTAGACCTAGCATGACGTCGTTACCTGTCTCTTAAAAAACCATTTTTGGAACCCATCGTTTGCCGGGTCAAGTTTTTTGACAACAATTTGAGTGCCACCGTTGGGTTTGAAATCCTTGACGGTCATCAGAAGTTCTCCATCTTCCTTGCTTTTGATGAACTGGAGAATAGTGAACTTGTTAATACATATTGTGGTATTCATAGTACAGCACGCATGTGACAATAAGAAGAAATTGCAACACTGATGTACGCACATAGTACATACTAGTAGTCGAAATAGATATTCTCTGCAGAAGGTAATACACATTGTATCCGAACATTTGCAACAAATCTATTCAAAATTTACTGAGCATATCGCACTAGCTTATCTTCAATTTTTAGAATCATTGTTCATATATATACATAAATCGAGAAGATACTGAGGGCAGTGCAGTACTGTGGTTACTGTGGCTCCGCTGCAGTGCAGTCGCTAACCGATAGGAGGCCCGTTATCGCCCTTGACCTTCCTTCTCACGACCCCTACCCATCCCCTAAATACAATGGCATACACAACCATCTATAGCTTCTCGAGTTATGTTGTGCACAACCAAACACGCATACATACACAGCCCACTACAGTACGGTAGGGAAACGCCAGGTGAACCATTTACGAACTTGACCTTTGCTTCCAAAACTGATGCCAACCATACATCATGAAGATCAACTCACAGCTTCTCGAGCTATGTTTTGCACAGGCAAAAAACATTTTGATACACAGCCCACTGCAGTACTGTAGGAAAACGCCGGGTAAACCATTTTCGAACTTGACCTTTCTTTCTACAACTTCTACCTACCTAAATAATATCATGGACATCAATTCACAGCTTCTCGAGTCGTCCGCAAACAATCACACAAAAATACAAAGCCCGCTGTAGATCCGTAGAAAAACGCCAGGTAAACCGTTTTCGAATTTGACCTCCCTTTTCATAACCGCTACACACCCACCAAACAGCATCAAGATCCATCCGTAGTTTCTCGAGTTATATACTGTTGACCTACAAACAGAACCACCACGCCATGGCGCAGCTAAAAACAACCTTCTTGCAAAGCATGGCGAAGATAATACCTGTTCATCATACTTTTTCAACAGGTCATTCTGATTATCAAAGCTATTCCAATGCAGTGTTTTGGGCCAATGAGATGTTTTACACTCCTTCCTGATAAAAAATTGCTTCAAAACCTACATTCTTTCCAAACCCTGCTTGGCAGGAACATGCTTAGACTATTACTTGTTCACTTTGATATAATTTTATACATTAAAGGGGTCAACTGCATGCTGCAAATCCTTAGCCTGAGATAATGCCTTTCAATAAAGGCCTCTCGTGCATGTGCAGACTTGAGAGTTACACAGACTTCAAATTCGTAAAGTTTGAATATTAATATTGTGTTTCACAGCCTTTACATAAAATATATATATTTGATGGCTAAAGTCTTCCACAGTTTTTTTTGGGGTGGTGAATATGAATCCTTGGCCATACTGTACATGTAGCTATTAGGGTGAATGATATTCCAAAATGGTTTGAGATAGCCAACCAGAGAACAAGTTGTCCCTAGAGGACAAGTATTTCAGAACTGGCAGGAATGAAGAAAATGGTAATTTCACATCATCCTCCAGAAAACTCAAGGTATTTCACCTGGCTAAATTGGCATTATGACCTTCCATTGTTTTCTTATTGAATGAAGAAAGAATGAAGCCGTAAAGAATTCTTAATCTGATTTTGGGGGTCATATGGATGACGTCATCATGTTTTATTGCCCCTATAATTTTTTCTACGAGAAAGTACAGCACTTTGGTACATACCACCGTAGCGGTACCCGTAGCAGTAAGGAAAATATTCTGCTTTCCCTAAATTACATTCCAATAGCAAGGAGGGTGAAAATGTCAGTAACCAAGGAAATAATTAATGCAAGCCACCGGTTCACATAAAGGTTAGAAATGACTCAATCTCATCAGAGGGAAGAAAGTGGCAGTGTTAAAGAAAAAATGATATCAGTCTTCCAAGTTATGATACGAAACAATTATTATCCTGGCTCCTACTCTTGGCTCCTAGGAGGTCCAAAATAATGTGCAAAGGAAATGGACCGATCCAGAAGCCCCGCCCCTTGTTCGATTATGTTCTATTTCGAACACCTTCCTCAAAAACAGCGTTTGTCGGACAGAACTTGCCACCGCCGCGTTTTAGCTGATAATAACGACTGACTTCGGTTTAGCTTTTTTGGCCAGTGACTTTTGTAAAAAAAAAGTTAGCTAACTTTACTTAAGCATATATGCCAAATACATAATATAAATAAAACAAAGAATAACGCACCTTTGACATTTCTGGATTGGGTCACTTCGTTTTCTATATGAAAAATAAACACAAAAAGTGATGTCATTAATCAGTTACCAGATAAGATTTGATCATGGAAGCTCATTTGTGTTGGTAGTAACCATAGTACAATGCTATACTTTCTTCCAACACAAAAGTACACACGGATCAAATTTTCAACGACCACTGTCGCCTTCTTCATCACTGATGACCAATCACTTCAGAACGTAAACTCGCGAGATAACTAAGATACTAGTTGGGCTCCGCCATCTTATATCCACCACCTTGAATTGTCAAAAATACATTCTTTAAGCAAATTAAGACAAACGATAATGAATATAGACTAAAAACGTTTCATGTAAACATTTCTTGATAAAAAAATACAGGTACAAATTTGATAGGTAATAATCTCGTTATTCTTCATCGTACACGAAAAAAAGGAAAATTTTGTTACCAACAAAATTTTAGGAAAACAAATTTGGTGGCTCTAGCGTAAGCCGTTCTGGCGTTATGCGAGATGAAAGTTGGCACGGCCTCAAAAGCGATGAGAACTGGAATTGACCAATCAGAATGGGAGTTATACAGGACATTGACCAATCAGAAGGAGCGAAACATACAATGACGGTTCCTGCTTGACAGTGCCTGTGAGTGAGGGCCGCGCGGTATGAAGCAACAACGACGTTGGTCACTGCCAATCGGGATGAGGCTGGGTTGTCATTTTTGTATATGCTAATGTTGATGATCTCATATGCAATCATGGTACAGTTGGTAATAGTTCACCACAGGGGATTGAATTATCATTTTTGGCATGTCTGTCGTGTTTTTGCATTAACACGTCAACATGAAAAAAAATAGCAGTATAGATGGATTTTTTGCATGAAGATCCGGTCGATTATCTAGCTGCAGTCTAAGGGCATGACATCCTGAAAGGCGGAATTGTTGTTCAATGCCACTTAATTTGAGTGAATTCAATTCAAAACCTTAAATCTATTAGGACTGATCTAACATTCTTAACCTCGTGCGAGTTGCCGCAGCAATTTCAGCTCAATTACCAGGTTAATGTTCCGGCCTTTGCCACCGAATTCTTCTTGTTGATCATAGCTATAGTTAAGTCGCTTTTGTCGGAATGTTAAGTTTATTTTTGACAATAGTAGAATCTTTCAAAGCAGGCATGGCACCTGAATACACTGACATAAAGTTAAATATATACGCATATCTACATATATAGATATTTATGATTGTTTCCATTGTTACATATATATTATTGTTACCATGTGACCTGTACCTAGCCCAGTGGGGCAAAAATATGCAATAAAGGTCTTCATTCATATAATAGAGACCTTATTACTTCTACGTAATTTAGGTAATGACCACGAGATACGAACGGTGTAATTGTACAGGGATGCTGATGAAGTTTCTAGATCACAACAAGATGAGCTCCATAGAACAATTTTTCATGACTATTTGTAATCAATCAATCAATTAGTCAACCAACCAGTTCTATTAACGAAAGCTGTAGACACAATGTTGAAAACATATTGACACCGCCCTGGCCAAAACAAATGTTAAACAAGTTAATATGGCAGCGTCCATATAATGCAAAAAAAATGGCAAAAGCAAAATGAAAACTGTTTGTTTCGGTGTTTACAGAGATCGCTGTTTTTGGTTTTAAAAAGTTGACAATTTGTCTTTGTTTTCGATAATTAGAGGGACAACCTCTGACCGGCGCTGTTACGGACAAGCGGCGGCACTACCACTACGTTGTTGGTCCTGCGTCAACTCCGCGGTGGGTGCCGGGAGCACCCAGGCCGACCTGGCCTGGCAGCGCCCTTAAGAGAACCTATCCTTTCAGTAGTCGACGTTGAGGTTAATAAAAGACCCGCTGCCAGTTGTTCAGACAAGGAAAAATGCGACGTCACTGGTAAAAAGCCGAGCAAGCCACCTGAACTTAAGGGCAGGGCTATGTACGGAGTGTGGTAGAGCGTGGGTGTGGCAGGGACGCCGAAGTCTTTCCCGGCGCGGCGCAAAGTTCCAGTCTCAGACTGGAAGCCGGCCTGCGGACGAGTGGCCTATTCTTCCATGTTGCTTTGGGTGTTGGTTTTCTAAAAGCGTTCTCGCAATTCCAGACCTTGCAATCCTTTTTAAATTATCTCATTCAAGTATTCAACTTCAAAATCATGTTACAAGATGCATGAAGCCATCTGGAATTGCGTTTAATTCTTACAAGACTTCAAATATAAAGAAAACAAAACATGTTCTGAAGAGAAAGATAAAAGAATGCGACAGAAAATGAGCAAGACAAAAAAAAAAAAAAACACATTGTAATCAAAATCTCAATACGCCGTACGGAAATAAACAGGCGCGCAGTTCTGTTCTTGGTTCATAGGAGGCATGGTGGTTTCACAACTGTGGCTGGGGCTGTTTGACTTCGTTATCTTTGCGTGAGCTTCGCGGTAGATAGTCAAGCGGACACGGCGGATCAAAGCACCGAGGCCGACTCGCTGTGCGATGGAATCTGGCAGCGCCCTTATTTTTTCAATGATCGACGTTGAAAAGACCCGCGCTGAGAAGCCCGGACAAAAAATAGCAATGTACCCGATGAACAGTCGAGCAAGCCCCTGAACTTAATGGCATGGGTTTCGCGTCAGTGGTATGTACGGATTGTGGTCGACCGTGAGCGGGGCCAGGGCGGCGAAGTCTTCCCCGGCGCGGCGCGGAGTTGTAGTCTCAGGTCAGCGGACGGGTGGCCTGTTCTTCCACTTGGCTGTTTTTTTTTTGTGAAAGCGTTCACGCAATTCCAGACCTTGCAATTACTTTTTAAATCATTCTATTCAAATATTCAACTTCATGTTTCAGGAGGCAAGTCATCTGGGAAATGGGTTTGACTCTTCACGTATCAAAAGAAAGCAAATGTGTGTTCACAAGAGAACGATAAAAGAACGAGACAGATAATAAGCAAGACAAAAACATAATGTATTTCATGCCGTAAAGAGAAAACAACAAGGCGCGCACTTTCTTTATTCATAGGAGGCATGGCAATTTCGTAACTCTTCGTGGCTAAGGCGCTATGACTTCGTTGCTTTTACGTCAGCTCCACGGCATACAGATGTTGAAGCGGGGACGGGACCAGGAGCACCCGCCGGCCCGACCCGTTCCGCGCTGTACGCTGCAAGCGCCCTTGTGGTATTGGTCGTGGTAGAGCGGTCGAAGCTGATAGTAACAAATATTGGTGAATTTTCGTTTCCAAAAGAGCAGGATTTTACCGTTCTTGCTGCCAGAGACGTTTGCGATAGATCCCTATGTCTTTCGGACAGGCCACGCGATTGGGCGTCGGCGGACCGTGTGGACCGCTCCCCGCAATCCCGACCCGTTGGGGACGTCGACCGCGGTACCGGTTTTGCACCCTCTGGCAATCGAGCGACACTTTATTATATGTGACACATTGACAAAGATATGACTGGTAGTCGTCAGTCTTAGCAAGTCAAAGATAGAGTGACAAAAACGTGTTTTTCAACTCAAATCCATCCCTCGCACAAGCCGTTGTGATAGCAAATCGTTTCAATTCCTGACTCTGCCCAAACAAAAAATAACCTAAGAAGGCAACATACGAGTACGTTTCTTCATTAAACAAGTAGTTCCAACCGTTAACTGACAAAAAATGCAACTTACAAGTTCTGGAAACAGTAGTAAGGATGATATCGACCAGGGTGACGCTGAGGTTGTCTGCTGTCGAGTCTGGGATGACGGTCCGCAGTCTGGATAGCTTCGGAGTTCCGGAGAAACTGGGGTTTGTGCGGGATTTGTCCAGACTTTAAAGCCGCTGAACAGTGTGGCGTGTTTGAAATGATTGACAGCCAGATATTGTTATGCAAATTCATCGAGAGAAATGAACTAGCGGATTGGTCAAAGCTGTCAGAAAATTATAGGTACGCCCCCTATTCACGCGCAGAAATCATGGCTAACACATGCTCATGGATGGTAGTAGTGCATGATCAACTTGTGCATCACGATCAGGCACGTATCTATAATCAAAGTATCCACGTGGACACTGGGCAATTTTACGAAGGAACAATGAACTTAACAACAGGTCGGTTTTAACAGAGACTTATGCAGAAGACGTTTAATCCACAAAGGTTGTGTTTTGTTTATAAAAGGGTAGAAAATTTCAAAAACTGTATGATATTTCCATAAAAAGGCCGTTTTTCTAAACACATGTCAATCTACAAACACAAGCTGATGATGCAATCCTTCACGTGAACATTGGGTGTGATACAGCTTCAACCAATCAGCTGTAAGCCCGTAGCGTCATGTAATTAAGACGAAGACGCAATGAACTTTACTAAGGGACAATGATCCCCACAGAAATCTTAGCTGCTGGTTTTATCCCAGATAAAATCTCAAATTTATCTTGCAATCCCCCAATGACTTAAGTTTTTCAAAATCTATGGAAATAAAATATCTTAATGTATCTGAGATAGAGGCTTTGAAAGGCTTGCAACAACGTTGTTGTACAGCACAGTGGAAAATGAAGCATTGCGTGCATTCGATGTTAACGTGTTATACATGAAAAGTTTATGGATACCACACCTACATATGGTTTCACTCCGTGTGATTTTTATCTTGGATAATCTTTTTTTCACTCTTGGTTTAGTTTGAGCTTATTGCGTTCTTTTGGCTATCCTCGGTGACTAGCCTTTGTTTAAAGGTATCAACAACTGATTTCAGCCATCCATAGCAAATAGAAAATGGCTTCTCCAAACAGTTTCAAAACACGAAAATCCTGTCTGTCTTCTGACTGCGTGTTTTGACACACCTATACCATGACGAAAAGTACATGTGTTTACATGTGTGTACAAGTTTATATAATTATTTAGATGTACGATTTATCCCAGTAGTCGATACTTACACCCGTTCGCTTGATACAATCCTACACATGGAAAACATCAGAGTCTAGTCCCTGTATTTTTTCTTGACAATAACAGATTTTCTGCTAATATCCACATGTAGTACGCATGCCCTTATTGAATAATGTACATGTTTAGTTAAAAGGCAAACAAAATGATGGAACAGAGCCACACGAAAGAAACGCGGCGCAAATCCATATCTCCTTCGGATATCACTTGTAGCAAACTTCAGTAAAGTTTGATACGCGAGGTTCTGTGCACACGAGAGGTCAAAGAAGGTGTGGTTTAAATGCTCCATTTTGCGATGCTACTTTGACGATGACCTCACGTATTCACCTGTACAGACGCCTAAGGCTGTGCATGCGCATTTGAAGTGTATTCTGCACGAACCAAGTAGACTGAACTTTGTCCACTGTATTTCAAGTGACTAAATCAGGTGTGACTTATGCAGGAGACGTTAAATCCACAAAAGTTTTTTTTTTTTCATTTTGATAAATTTCTTTTTTTTTTCGGGTCCATGTAAAAGTAGAAAATTAAAAAAATTGTATGATATTTCCAAAAAATGTCGTTTTTCTAAACACATGTCAATCTGCAAACACAAGCTGATGATGCAATCCATCACGTGAACATTGGGTGTGATACAGCTTCAACCAATCAGCTGTAGGCGCGTAGCGTCATGTAATTAAGACGAAGACGCAATGAACTTTACCAAGGAAAAATGAACCCCACAGAAATCCAAGCTTCAAAAAGTCTTACAAAAGTCCTACAATCCCCAAATGACTCAAGTTTTCAAAATATGTGGAAATAAGATATTTTTTTTGTATTTGGGATAGCGGCTTTGAGCGACTGGCAACAACGGTGTTGTACAACAGTGGAAAAATTAAACATTGCATTTGGTTAACTCTCGTGCATACAATGTTATGATGAAAAGTTCATGGATACCAAAAATAAAGTTGGTTTTGAGCCTTGGTAAACTTTTCGTTACTCTCGGTTTAGTCTGAGGTTATTTCCCTTCTTTCAGCTATCCTCGATGACTAGCCTTAGTCTAAAAGTATCAACGACTGGTTTCAGCCATTAGTTGACGGCAGTCTTCTGACTGCGTGTTTTGACATCACTATAACAACATGGAAAGCTTAAGAGCCTAATCCCTTTGCGTTTTTTTGTCTTGACAACAGCACGTTTTCTGGGAATATCCACATGTAGTACATTTCTTGAATAATGTGCATGTTTAGATAAGAGACAAACAAAATGATTAGACAGAGCCACACGAAAGAAACGCCACGCGCGTCCCTAGCTCGTTCGGATGAGATACTTGTATCAAACTTCAGACAAGTTCAGTAAAGTTTGATACGTGAGGTTCTGTGCACCATGCGGTTACACGAGAGGTCATGATCAAAGAAGGTGTGGTTTAAACACTCCATTTTGCTATGCTACTGTGACGATGACCTCACGTATTCACCTGTACAGACGCCTTAGGCTGTGCATGCGCATTTGAAGTGTATTCTGCACGAACCAAGTAGTCTGAACTTTGTCAATTGGAAACCACCGAGGGACAAGATAAAGAAGAGAGACTAGGGAAACACGGAAAGATATATTTGATATTTCAAGAGGCTAAATCTGGTATTAGATCTAGTTTGTTGACTTGATTGAGTGAGTGAGTTGTTCAAACATGAGGATTTGTTGATTTAAAAGTTTTCAACTAGCATCGAATAATGTAATTTTCCCCTCCCCCTTTCTCCCTTACAATAGACAACCCCGAATCGTTGGCCTTTGGTCTGGCACGTTTCGGTATATTTTTTATACATTGTAGTATCGCTAAGCTTCTCCATTACAGAACCCAATCAATGCATGTGCAAGTGTCTGTTCGTTTGCGTTTATATATTTTTGTCTGATTAACTTTTCGAAAACTGATTGATATTCCCCTAAATGGCCGTTTTTCTAAACACATGTCAATCTACAAACACAAGCTGATGATGCAATCCTTCACGTGAACATTGGGTGTGATGCAGCTTCAACCAATCAGCTGTAGACGCGTAGCGTCATGTAATTAAGACGAAGAGCAATGAACTTTACTAAGGGACAATGATCCCAACAGAAATGCCTTCAAAAAGTCTTATCCGAGAGAAACTCTCAAATTTATTCAAAGTCCTACAATCCCCAAATGATTCAAGTTTTTCAAGATCGAAACATAATATTTCTATGTATTGGGGATAGCTTTGTGCGACTTGCAACAACGGTGTCGTACAACACAGTGTCACCTGTATACATGTACCATGGTGAGAAGTGCATTTTGTACATATGTACAAGGTTATTTAGATGTACGATTTATCCCAGGAGTCGATGTTTGTATTGCCGTTCACATACTATAATCCTACACACATGGAAAGCTTCAGAGCCCAGTCACTGTATTTTTTGTCTTGGCAATAACATGCTTCCACGGAATATCCACATGTAGTACCCTTCTTGAATAATGTACATGTTTAGTTAAAAGTCAACAAAATGATTTGGCAGAACCGAAGAAAGAAACTCCACGCGCGTCTCTGTCTCGTTCGGATGGGATACTTGTATCGAAAAAAAAGTTAGATACGTGAGGTTCTGTACACCATGAGGTTACACGAAGGGTCAAAGAAGGTGTGGATTAAACCCTCCCTTTTGTGACGACGACCTCACGTATTAATTGACAGTACTTTTGGAAAAGGCATCACTGCTTTTCTTAAACGCCTAGATAAAAACACCTCAAATTCATTAGATTACCCTTTTACGACACCAGAAATTATGAATGGTTTGAAATCACTAAAATCTGGAAAAGCATGTGGCATTGACTTTATTTCGAACGAGATGTTAAAAAATGGGGCAGAAAAGATATGCGAACCACTGGTCATTCTCTTTAATACAATTCTCTCCAAGAACAAGTTTCCATCTAAATGGAACACAAGTATCCTTACATCAATTTTCAAATCTGCTGACAAATCTAATGGATAATTGTATTTAACAAAAAGTGACACATGTTTCCAAATCTCAAATTCCATTTACTCAACAAAGAGTGACATAGAAATGATTTCTTCGTAGTGCTATTTAGGAGTGGTGTTTACAGCCGGGTGCAATTTCACCACATCAACGAAAGCAGGGCTCTGTTCAGCATCAAAACAACCCTGGGTGACAGCAATCCTTCAGTGTCATTATATTGTAAACTATTTGATGCCTGCATAGTCCCAATATTAACTTATGGTGCAGAGGTATGGGGAAAGAGTGGATTAAATGACAAGTCGCCTATTGAACAACTTCATCTTAAGTTTTGCAAATCAATATCAGGGGTAAGAAAAAATGCGAGTAACCTTGCAACAAGGGCAGAACTTGGAAGGTACCCCCTGTGGATCGAAGTGTATACAAGATTGTATTCGCATTACAAAATATTAGTTAAAGAAGTACCAACAAGTAGCCTACAATTTGAAGCTCTCCGTGTACAACAGGACTTGCACAAACGCAACATACCATGTGGCTATCCAATGTTAGTAAAATCCTGGAGGAGTCAGGTTTTGCCTACCTATCGCTTAACAGTGAGCACAACACATCATTCGCTCAGTCCAAAGTAAAACAAAGACTAAAAGACAATTTTGTTCAAAACTTCTACTCAGATCTTAACTCTCCTGGCACGAAGGAAAATCAAGGAAATAAGTTAAGAACTTACAGAAAATTTAAGCATTCGTATGAAAGAGAAAAATACCTGGATATAGCAAATTTTAGCTATCGCCGGGCCATGACCAAACTAAGGATAAGCGATCATCCACTGGAAATTGAAGCTGGTAGATATAACCGAACTCCTCCTGATGATAGACTATGTATATTTTGCGATAAGAGTTTCATGTATGTAGAAAACGAAGTACGCTTTGTTAATGCTACACATGTAGATAAAAAATATGCGCACTAATTATAACGAAGGAAGATCTAAAATACCTTATGTCAACATCTAACTACGATGTACTGGAAAAACTCTGTAAGTTCGTCTACACATGCTTTCAGAAGAGAGAAGAATTGAAAACTGTAGTATATGTATAGCTTTCTGTTCACTCTCTTTGCACCAAACTGACTGCATTTAGCCCCAATGAGGCATCAATATGCAATAAACTCCATTGTCATTAATTCCATCAACAGGTTTTGTTATGGTATATTTCGTTCGATTGGTATCGTTGAGTTATCATAAGCATTTGAGTTGGTTTGACTGCACAACTCGAAAAGCCGTGGTTTGAAACTTGGATTATGTTCGGTTCCGTCGGTTTGTGACTAAATCAGGTGCGACTTATGCAGGAGACGTTAAATCCACAAAAGTTTTTCATTTTGATAAATTTCGTTTTCTTCGGGTCCATGTAAAAGTAGAACATTAAAAAAAATTGTATGATATTTCCCGAAAAAGGTCGTTTTTCTAAACACATGTCAATCTACAAACACAAGCTGATGATGCAATCCTTCGCGTGAACATTGGGTGTGATACAACTTCAACCAATCAGCTGTAGGCGTGTAGCGTCATGTAATTAAGACGAAGACGCAATGAACTTTACCAAGAAAAAATGAACCCCACAGAAATCTAAGCTTGAAAAAGTCTTACAAAAGTCCAACAATCCCCAAATTTTCAAAATATATGGAAATAAGATATTTGTCTGTATTTGAGATAGCGGCTTTGAGCGACTGGCAAAAACGGTGTTGTACAACAGTAGAAAAATTAAGCATTGGACTTGATTATCTTGCGTGCATTCGATGTTATAATGAAAAGTTCATGGATACCAAAAATAAAGTTGGTTTTGAGCCTTGGTAATCTTTGCTTCACTCTCGGTTTAGTCTGAGATTATTTCCCTTCTTTCAGCTATCCTCAGTGACTAGCCTTAGTCTAAAATTATCAACGACTGGTTTCAGCCATTGACGGCAAATAGAAAAAAAATGGCTTCTCCGAACGATTTCAAAACATGAAAATCAACAACATTTCCTGTCTGTCTTCTGACTGCGTGTTTTGACAAACTTATACCATGACGAAACGTACTTTGTGTACATGTGTGTACAAGTTTATTTAGATGTACGATTTATCCGAGGACTCGATGTTTGCAACCCCGTTCGCTTGATACAATATTACAGACATGTAAACCTTCAGGGCCTAGTCCCTTGACAACAGCGAGTTTTCCGGGAATATCCACATGTATGAATGAAGACCTTTATTGCACATTTTTGCCACACCGGGCTCAGTACAGGTCAAAAGAAGACATGTTGAAAAGATACAGTTCATAGATACAAAATGAGACTATTGCTGGATAAATTAAACTTCTCGCTTTTCTGTTATAGTGGAGATAAAAGAGCAGATATGTTTTATGATCGATGGTTTGTCTAGTTGCATTAGGAATATGAATTTTTCTACAGAACTTAGGTGTATGAAATAAGGAAATTGGTTTTGTATAACCTTATATAGTTCATTTTTCTCTGCGGTATACAATCTACATTCTACTACAAAATGACGTTCGTCCTCTATTCTGTCTAAATTACAATATTTGCATAGTTTTTGTTCCAGAGGGGTGCGGGTATGTCTTCCTGTTTCATTATGAAGTTGATGGCAGCTAATCCTTAGTCTTGTGGTACCCTTCTTGAATAATGCACATGTTTAGTTAAAAGACAAACAAAATGATTGGACAGAGCCGCCAGAAAGAAACGCCACGCGCGTCCCTAGCTAAAGCTTGTTCGGATGAGATACTTGTATCAAACTTAAGGCAAGTTCAGTAAAGTTTGATACATGAGGTTCTGTGCACCATGCGGTTACATGAAAGGTCAAAGAAGGTGTTGTTTAAACGTTCCATTTTGCGATGCCACTGTGACGATGACCTCACGTATTCACCTCTACAGACGCCTAAGGCTGTGCATGCGCATTTAAAGTGTATTCTGCACGAACCAAGTAGTCTGAACTTTGTCCATTGGAAACCACCGAGGGACAAGATAAAGAATAGACACTAGGGAAATAGGGAAAATCCACTTGATATTTCAAAAATTGATTTGGTAATAGATCTAGTTTGTTGAGTGAGTTATTCAATCACGTGGGTTTGTTAATCCAAATGTTTTCAACTAGCATCGAATAATCTAATTTCCTCACTCCCCTTTTCCTCCTTACAATAGACAACCCCGAATTGTTGGCCTTTGGTCCGGCACGTTGCAGTATTGTTGATACATTGTAGTATCTCTAAACTTCTTTCCATTCAAGAACCCAATCAATGCATGTGCACGTGTCTGTTCGTTTGCGTTTATACAGTTTTTGTCTTTGTGATTAACTGTTCTTTTCAAAAATTGAATAATATTCCCCTAAATGGCCGTTTTTTCTAACACATGTCAATCTGCAAACAAACACTGATTATGAAATCATTCACGTGAACATTGGGTGTGTTACAACTTAAGCCAATCAGCTTCAAACGCGTAGCGTCATACGATTCAGACAAAGAGGGTAAGGCTTTACTAAGGGACAATGACCTAGACAGAAATCTCAGCTTCAGAATTTTCCTGGAGACTTGTCCGAGAGCAACTGAATCCAGAAAATATTTTTTCAGTTTTAATTCTTCTGCTCTTATGGTCTTTATGAAGGTAAAACAAATCTCAAAACACGGCAATCTTCCAGCACAAGTTGCCAATGCACTACGATCGTGTATTTCTATCCTTTTTGTGACTCCCATTCGTGAATATTGTGTTTGCCTGTAATTTTTAGACCATCAGCTTAATACTCGTAGGTTCACACATAGACATTAGAATGAGACAATGAACTTCATGAAGGGACAGTGAATTTCACATATAGCCTAGCTTCGGAAACGTCCTAAGGCTTAGATCCCAATTGGAAAAAGGGGCCACGCCGGATAGTTCACGGGCTGCTTTATGGCACTTTCGGGCGGATAAATTTGAGTACCGGTTTTTTTTAAACCGAGTTAAAATTGGGCCGGCACCCTGTAACAAATAGACGCCGTGATCTACCTGTGGGCTACACCGAGGGGTGTCCGGCAGTCCACCGGCGCAAATTTGTGTCTTCGGAGCCCGGCCGGGGCTACATCCACTGCGGGTTCCAGTGCAATTGGGACCTACGCCTAACCAGAAAAAATCGAACCAACAAAAGTTTGTTGTTGTCTTTTCAAGTTCCAGTTAAGGTATTAAGAGTAAGATCAGAGTGCAGATAAAAAAAAATCTTAATGACGTTTCCCTGAAAGGTCGTTTCAACGAACACGTCTACAAACACCACAACACCACGATCAGTCGCTAGAATCAAAGTCAATGTATCCTCAACACTTCTGGTGAACATTGAATGAGTTTCAACTCATCGGATTTATACATACATATATAGCAGTAACAGTAAAAAGACGGCTATAAAATGCCCTCACTATCAGTCTTAAATTAAGTTCGAGGCGTCACTTGGGGGAAAAGGGTCATCTGCCAAACCCTGTGTACTCAAAGTCATGGTTGTCTTTCGCCTGAGAGTACTCGCTGGCAATTGCAACTCTGCAAGTGAATCCACATGCTCTACGTAAAGGGCTCGACAATACCATGTGTAAAATAAAGCTTGATTCCGAAAAACTGCCTACATACTATGGTAAATTGAGCAAGCCTCTTTCCGCATTATGCAAATCTCAATCACATGTCGGCTGAACTTTATCGTTAATGCTTGTGATTTTTAGAAAGTTAACGTGAAAGTCGGGCAAAAGCATCTAAACTTTGCTTTTAGAATAATTATTAAGAATATGAGTGATATTGTGAGATCACACACTGCATGAAACCAGCATTCAGAATATGCAGGATAATGTTGGGTCACACACTTCTGCATGAAAATGGGTCTAACCGGAATGTTTACTTTTTGTGAGGCACTACGTATTGAACTATGAACTTCCACATGACATGTCGGCTGCATATCAAAGGCAAAGGCCTGGCTATTGTTTACTGCAGTTCTCTAGCTGACTGCACACAGAAGGCTAAGAACAGGGATGGATGGAGGACATTTGTGCTAGAGGCAACCATGGTCCCCGACCCTCCTAATGAGGATGGGACTAGGTGAGGTGAGGTGAGGTGAGGTGAGGTGAGGAGTGCGAGATAGCAAATCAAAATATCACAGTTGGAGTCTTTTATTAATATAAAATGATTCAACACCAGAATAACTTGCGTGGTTTTTGCTTTTTTCATTCCACTTTTGTATGTTTCCTCAATTTACAGTTCTTTGCTAGTATTTTTGTCTCTATAATGATTCTATTAATTGGGGTTAAAATCAGAATCAATGAATTTATGTTGTAAACATCAAATTTATCTGTTGATATCGGTGTGTTTCTTTCTTAAACGGAGGGCTTGAGGAGACAATATTTTTATAGTCAACAATCAACATTCCCAACGTCGGTAATTGTCAATAGGGCAGGCTGGTATTTTAGGGTGACAAGAAAGCATTCATTTTGGCCCAGCGGAGACTTATCTGTCCACGATAGGTGTGATATAGATACTACATTGTTTTCGGGCGATGACAGTTCCCAGGAAGACTATAGATGGAACCAAAGATAGATACTTCTTTTGTAGCCGTACATTAATCCAAGTGTTTGACTGCCTTTTTCATACATACAAGTATACGGGTTTGTCGCTTATTATCATGCTATCACTACAGAAAAGAGAGTACTAAATTTTTTAGTATTTCTTTTACCATAGATAGGCGACACGTATATCTAGAGCATCGACATGGTTGAATCCATGAAGGTATGGTACAATAGAAAGGTAACATTTACAACACTTAACGTTATATCTAGAGCCTCGAAATGGTTAAATCCATAAGAGTATGGTACAACAAAGTACCCTGCCTCACTCGGTGCTAACTGAATACTATATAAATCCACTCAGTAAAAATGTTTGGAGTTTGAAATTAACTTATTCAACTATATGATTTGATTGGATTTATATAACTACAATACTGCTTGATATCCCTTCCAGCTACGGGACAAGATTAAAACTTTGTAACATTCAAAAAAATGATCTAGGAAATATCGGTCGATATAGTCAAAATACAGAAGGGACAGCTGCACTAAAGACTAAAAGCTGCCAGTATTAAGCCCGTGATCAAAAAGGCACAGAGGATTCACACACTTACTATATGCCCTCAAGACAAGCACAAACATTATGAAGTGACAATTCATTTCCATATTAATGCCATCTATGTTACTTATACCCCCTTTCCACTAGGATGGCGCTCTCGCCGCGCTCTCTCTGCGACCTACAGTTTGACACATCGTTCAACGAATTGCATCGAAAATAAACGAATCTTGTTACACTTTGTGTGTTTTGTTGTCTTCTCAATCACACTTTTACGTTTTGTATGATATACCCAGTGTGAAAGCGAAGGTTTCACATATGTTTTTTAGGTCGCAGTGAGAGCGCAGCACGATCGCCGTCCTAGTGGAAAGGGGGCCTTACAATTGAATCTACCATTCATGTTTATACAACATATTGTACTGGCGTATCAAGGAACTAACCTCCTACCATGACAGAGTACACCGTCTTATCTACACAAGTTGCCACAACAGGATGTCTTCGGGTGCTCCGTTTTACTTGACTTGGAACCAACGTTGATGAATTTTAGATTATAGATTATCTCAATATCCCATTATGGTTTGGGAAAGAAACTTGAAGAAAATAGCTTTAGACGTAGCTTAGAAAAATTGCATCTATTCTCTTTTCTCGAAACATGGAGTAGCGAAACTTCAGAAATTGACCTTTCAAATTATCAACATTTTTCATCTCTCAGGAAAAAAACAGACTAAAGCCAGGCGTAATTCAAGCGGAGTCATTTTCTATTTCAGAAACGAATTAGCAAAATTTATAAAGAGAGAGAATAGCACTTCGGATTGCAAGGATATTCTCTGGATCCGTGTGGCCAGGGAACTGCTTGGCCTGTCCAGAGATGTATTCATATATAGTCCTATACACTCCACAATTCACAAAAGAGCCGAAGAGTCTATCAGCTCTATCTTTGATATATTAGAACAGGACGTGGCGCGTTTCACGTCCAGAGGATATGTGATCCTCGGTGGGGATTTTAATAGCCGATTAGGCTCTCTAAAAGATTTCTCTGACAAAGCCCCAATCGATTCTGAATTTGAACCACAACAACTCCTACAAAATCTTGACATCCCTAGAATTTTTTCCGATAAAAACTCGCCCAACACTTTCGGCAAAGATCTGATTGATTTATGCTGCCAATCCGACCTACGAATTCTAAATGGGCGAGTCATAGGAGATCTAAGCGGCCGATTTACCTGCTACCAGCCCAATGGCTGTAGCATGGTGGACTATGCCATAGCTAGCAGTAACCTCTTCCACAACATTGATATATTTAAAGTACATCCATTAACAGAATTTTCCGACCATTGCATGATCTCGCTAAATCTCAAAACACTTATTCATGAACCCCAAAACGAAACAACAACAACAACAACAAAGGCAAAAACTAACACGCGACCTTTCCCAGACAAGTTTGTCTGGGGACCGGACTCGCGCGAGAAGTTTACAAATGCTTTACGCAGCCATGTAATATCGCACAAACTTGAAAATTCTATATTGTCAACCCACCAAACCCCAGAATTAGACATTGAGAAAGAAGTCTACAAATTCCAAGATATTCTTAAAATAAATAGCAGGTAATATGTCACTACAGGTAAAACATAGCAAGAAGCGGAAAACATTAAGAACGAATAAAAAGTGGTTCAACAAAAACTGCTATGAGGCCCGGAATGAGCTCCGAAATATTTACTGCAACGAAACCCAAAGAACCCCTTTATTAGAAGTAGCTACTTTAGGAAGAAAAAAGAATACAACAAACTAATACGAAAGCGCAAAAAAGACTATGAAACTGACTGTTTAATGCAGCTCCAAAATCTTCAGGAAAGTAACCCAACCGCCTTCTGGAATCTGCTCAAACAACTAAAGAACACCAACTCCACTTCCCAAGAAGAAATCCCACCCGACTCCTGGGTAAATCATTTCAAAGCGTTGCATGAGAAACGCAGGATTGAGAAACAGAATTTTGACACGACATTTGAGAAGAAAAGTATTGACAAACTAAAGGTATTAGATGAACGCAACACTAAGCAAGGGCCTATAGATTACCCAATCACAGAGTCAGAAATTAGTTGTTCAATAATGGCTCTCAAAAATAAAAAGGCGAGCGGCGAAGACATGATAATTAACGAAATGCTTAAAGCAGGACACTACATACTATTACGACCTCTTTTAAATTACTCAATCACACTTTTTCAAACGGAATATTCCCAAAAACCTGGTCAAACAGCTTCATAGTGCCCATATACAAATCAGGAAGAAAAGACGACACTAACAACTACCGCGGCATTTCTATTTCTAGTTGTCTCGGAAAACTATTTACCTCTATACTCAACAGAAGAATCTCCTCTTTTCTGGAGGAAAACGAAATACTCAAACCTAACCAAGCTGGATTTAGGAAAAACTACAGAACATCAGACAATATATTTGTCCTGAAAACCTTAATATCCAAATACACACAATCAAGAAAACAACTATTTGCCTGCTTCGTGGATCTATCTAAAGCATTTGATTCAATTTGGCATGAGGGCCTTCTATTCAAAATCATATCAAAAGGCATTTCCGGCAGATTTTTCAATGTGATAAAAAGCTTATACAGTCAATCCGTAGCTAGTGTTAAAACCAACATAGGATTGAGTGAAAAGTTCCCCGTCGAGATAGGAGTTAGGCAGGGTTGTATTCTAAGCCCTTCGCTGTTTAACCTGTATGTTACTGACTTGGTATGTGAACTGAATGCTTGAGATTTTGATGCACCTCTGTTAAATACATCCAGTGTATCAAGTCTATTGTATGCAGACGACCTCGTTCTACTATAAACTAGCCAAAATGGCCTGCTAAATGCAATAAATACCCTAGGTCACTACTGCAACAAATGGAAATTATCAGTGAACCTAAATAAGACAAAAATCATTGTATTTAACAAAAGGGGACAGATGTTTCCAAATCTCAAATTCCAGTTACTCAATCAAGACATAGAAATAGTTTCCTCATACTGCTATTTAGGAGTAGTGTTTACTGCCGGGTGCAATTTCACCACAGCAATGAAAGCACTGCAAAAAAAGGCAGCCAGGGCTCTGTTCAGCATCAAAACAACCTTGGGTGACAGCAATCCTTCAGTGTCAGTGTTTTGTAAACTATTTGATGCCTGCATAGTCCCAATATTAACTTACGGGGCAGAGGTATGGGGTAAGAGTGGATTAAATGACAAGTCGCCTATTGAACAACTTCATCTTAAGTTTTGCAAATCAATTTAAGGGGTACGAAAAAATGCGAGTAACCTTGCAACAAGGGCAGAACTTGGAAGGTACCCTCTGTGGATCGAAGTGTATACAAGATTGCATTCGTATTACAAAAGATTAGTTACAGAAGTACCAACAAGTAGCCTACAATTTGAAGCTCTCCGTGTACAACAGGACTTACACAAACGCAACATACCATGTGGCTATCCAATGTTAGTAAAATCCTGGAGGAGTCAGGTTTTGCCTACCTATTGCTTAACAGTGAGCACAACACATCATTCGCTCAGTCCAAAGTAAAACAAAGACTAAAAGACAACTTTGTTCAAAACTTCTACTCAGATCTTAACTCTCCTGGCACGAAGGAAAATCAAGGAAATGAGTTAAGAACTTACAGAAAATTTAAGCATTCGCATGAAAGAGAGAATAACCTGGATATAGCAAATTTCAGCTATCGCCGAGCCATGACCAAACTAAGGATCAGCGATCACCTACTAGAAATTGAAGCTGGTGGATATAACCGAACTCCTCCTGATGATAGACTATGTATATTTTGCGATAAGAGTCTCGTGTATGTAGAAAACGAAGTGCACTTTGCCCTAGAGTGTTCACTGTACAAAGATCTGCAAAATGCATTTGTTAATGTTACACATGTAGATAAAAAATATACGCAACTAACGAAGGAAGATCTGTTCAATACCTTATGTTATCATCTCACTACGATATACTGGAAAAACTCTAGATCTGTAAGTTCGTCTACACATGCTTTAAGAAGAGAGAAGAAGCATGTAAACTGTAATATATGTATAGCTTTCCGTTCACTCTCTTTGTAACAAACTGACTGCATTTAGCCCCGATGGGGCATTAATAAACTTCATTGTCATTAATTCCATCAACAGTTTTTGTTATGGTACGTTTCGTTCGATTGGTATCGTTGAGTTATCATAAGCGTTTGAGTTGGTTTGACTGCACAACTCGAAAAGCCGTGGTTTGAAACTTTGATTATGTTCGGTTCCGTCGGTTTATTTGCCGGCGTGGATTGTTAAGTAGTCACATGTGATTGCGCAACTCAAGAACCTGTGGGTGACTTTTTTTTATGACGAAGGACAGGAGGACAGAATCTTTTATGGCCTTCTGACGCCATTCTCTGAACTTTACTAAGGAACAATGAACCCCACAGAAATCTCAACTTCAAAAAGTCTTATCGAGAGAAAATCTAAAATCCATTCTTACAATCCCCTAATGACTCAATTTTTTTCCAAATGTATGGAAGTAGAATATCTCCTGTATTTGGGATAGTGACTTTGGGCACCTTGCAACAGCGATCTTGTACAACGCGGTAGAAAACGAAGCACTGGATTTGATTAACTTGCGTGCATTCGATGTTGTAATGAAAAGTTCGTGGATACCAAAAATAAAGTTGGTTTTGAGCCTTGGTAATCTTTTCTTCGCTCTCGCTTCGCTTCGCTCTCGGTCTGAGCTTATTTCCCTTCTTTCAGCTAACCTAGGCGGCTAGACAACTAATTTCAGCCATAGCAAATAGAAAATAGCTTCCCCAAATGGTTCCGAAACTTGAAAATCAATAACATTTTCTGTCTTCTGTGTTTTTGACATAATCATCCCATGATAAAAAGTACATTGTGGACATGTGCGTACAAGTTTATTTAGATGTACGAGCCAGTAGTCGATATTTACAACCCCGTTCGCTTAATACAATCCTACATACATGGAAACCTTCAGAGTCTATTCCCTGTATTTTTGTCTTGACAATAACAGATTTTCTGGTAATATCCACATGTAGTGCCCATCTGGAATAATGTACATGTTAGGTTAAAAGACAAACAAAATTATTGGGCAGAGACGCATGAAGGAAACGCGGCGCGAGTCCATAGCTTTTTCGGATGGTACTTGAATCAAACTTCAGTTATGTTTTTAAACATTACTGAAGTTAAAATACGTGAGGTTCTGTACACCATGCGGTTACGTAAAGCCAAAGGGTCAAAGAAGGTGTGGTTTAAATGCTCCATTTTGCGATGCCACTGTGACGATGACCTCACGTATTCACCTGTACAGATGCCTAAGGCTGTGCATGCGCATTTGAAGTGTATTCTGCACGAAGCAAGTAGCCTGAACTTTGTCCATTGGGAACCACTCAGCGAATCACGAAAAACCCAATTAATATTTCAAGTGACTAAATCAGGTGCGACTTATGCAGGAGACATTAAATCCACAATTTTTTTCATTTTGATAAATTTTCTTTTCTTCGGGTCCATGTAAAAGTAGAAAATTTAAAAAAAATTGTATGATATTTCCCGAAAAATGTCGTTTTTCTTAACATATGTTAATCTGCAAAGACAAGATCATGCGATCCATCACGTGAACATTGGGTGTGATACAACTTCAACCAATCAGCTGTAGGCACGTAGCGTCATGTAATTAAGACGAAGAGGCAATGAACTTTATCAAGGAACAATGAGCCCCACAGAAATCTAAGCTTCAAAAGGTCTTACGAAAAGGCCTACAATCCTCAAATGTCTCAAGTTTGTCAAAATCTATGGAAATAAGATATTTTTCTGTATTTGGGATAGCGGCTTTGAGCGACTGGCAACAACGTTGTTGTACAACAGTGGAAAAATTAAGCATTGGATTTGATTAACTTTCGTGCATTCGATGTTATAATGAAAAGTTCATGGATACCAAAAATGAAGTTGGGTTTGAGCCTTGGTAATCTTTTTTTTTTACTCTCGGTTTAGTCTGAGCTTATTTCCCTTCTTTCAGCTATCCTCGGTGACTAGCCTTAGTCTAAAAGTATAAACGACTAGTTTCAGCCATTGACGACAAATAGAAAAAAATGGCTTCTCCGAACGGTTTCAAAACATGAAAATTTCCTGTCTGTCTTCTGACTGTGTGTTTTGACACACACATACCATGACGAAACGTCCATTGTGTACATGTGTGTACAAGTTTATTTAGATGTACGATTTATCCCAGTAGTTGATAGTTACAACCCAGTTGGCTTAATACAATCCTACACACGTGTAAACCTTCAGAGCCTAGTCCCTTGACAACAGCAAGTTTTTGGGAATATCCACATGTAGTACCCTTCTTGAATAATGCGCATGTTTAGTTAAAAGACAAACAAAGTGATTGGACAGAGCCGCACAAAAGAAACGCCACGTAACAGAATATTTCTATGTATTGGGGATAGAGGCTTTGTGCGACTTGCAACAACGGTGTCAGTGAGAAAATGAAGCATTGGATTTGATAAACTTGCTTGCATTCGATGTTTTAATGAAAAGATCATGGATATCAAACTATAGTTTCACTCCGCGTGGTTTTCATCCTGGATAATCTTTTTTTTACTCTCCGTTTAGTCTGAGGTTATTGTGTTCTTTCGGCTATCCTTGGCGACTAGCCTTAGTTTAAACGTATCAGCAACATTTCATGGTAAATAGAAAAATGGCTTCTCCGAATGGTTTGAAGATTTTGAAATCAATAGCATTTGCTGTCTTTGGTTTGTTGTGACACACCTGTATACATGTGCCATGGCGAGAAGTACATTGTGTACATATATGTACAAGGTTATTTATATGTACGATTTATCCCAGGAGTCGACTTTTCCATTCCTGTTCGCATACTATCATCATACACACATGGAAAGCTTCAGAGTCTAGTCACTGTATTTTTTGTCTTGGCAATAACATGTTTTCTCGGAATATCCACATGTAGTACCCTTCTTGAATACTAGTAATGTACATGTTTATTTAAAAGTCAAACAAAATGATTTGGCAGAACCGCAAGAAATAAACACCACGCGCGTCGCTATCTCGTTCTGGTAGGATACTTGTATCAAACTTCAGAGAAGTTCAGTAAAGTAAAGATACGTGGGGTTCTGTGCACCATGCGGTTACACGAAGGGTCAAAGAAGGTGTGAATTAAACCCTCCTTTTCGTGACGACGACTTCACGTATTAATTGACAGTACTTTTGGAAAAAGCATCACTGCTTTTCTTAAACGCCTAGATAAAAACACCTCAAATTCATTAGATTACCCTTTCACGACACCAGAAATTATGAATGGTTTGAAATCACTAAAATTTGGAAAAGCATGTGGCATTGACTTTATTTCGAACGAGATGTTAAAATGGGGCAGAAAAGATATGCGAACCATCTAACTGGAACACAAGTATTCTTACACCAATTTTAAAATCTGGCGACAAATCTAATGTAGATGATTATAGAGGAATCGCAATCTCAAGCTGTCTATCCAAATTGTTCACATTACTTTTAAATACTCGCTTATACCCCCTTTCCACTAGGACGGCGCTCTCGCGGCGCTCTCTCTGAGACCTAAAATTTGACAGATCGCTCAACGAATTGTATAGAAGAGAAACGAAGTTTTTTACACTTTGTGAGCTTTGTTGTCTTCTCGGTCACACTTTGACATTTTGTATGATATACCTAGTATGAAAGTGAAAGGTACATATATCCTATGTAGGTCGCAGGCAGAGCGCAGCGCGATCGCCGTCTAGTGGAATGGGGCCTTACCGAAATTCGTTGTAAGCAATTGTCTGTTAGCCGACACTCAATTCGGATTCAGAAGAAAGTGCCGAACCTCTGACAATGTTTTTATTCTAAAAAGCTCTGCAATCTCAGTCCATTATTTTTCAATCTTCATCAACGACCTACATCAATGTTTGATTATGATAAATCTGACGCCGCAATCATGCATTCGAAATCACTTAACTGTCTATCTTGGGCAGATGACTTAGCATTGATCTCATTGTCTAAAGAGGGGCTTCAGAATTAATAACCTGGAAGCTTATTGCAACAAATTGAAATTAAGCGTTCATGTATCTAAAACGAAAGTACTTGTTTTCGCAAAAGGTGCTCTTAACAAATTATCAAACAAATTTTACATATATGGTAAAGAAATACAAGTAACATACAGTTATACTTACCTTGGTATTCCCCTGACTTCTTCTGGAAAGTTTAAAACAGCCAGAACATTTTTAAAGAATAAAAGCATGAGAGCTTTATTCAAACTAAAGTCTCTCTTATTCTCAGAAAAAAACACATTCCAATTCATTTCGGAATAAGCCTTTTCAACAAGTTTGTACTGCCTGTCTTACTGTACGGAGCCGAACTAGCATGTTTTGACCAAACTTCTAAAGCAATCAAAATTATTGTATCAAAACAAATTCTAGAATCTTCAACAAAAACTGTTTTCTCTACCCTTCTAAACAAACTCCATTTAGAGTGAGATCGCCCTGCAACTGTTCGAAAGAGTGTGTCTTTGGACCTCACTCATACTTACGTCATCCATTTTAAGAAAACAACAGACAAGGATAGATTATCGAGACTTGCATCTGGGATGAAATTAGAAAATGACAACTTCGCAATTGAAAATATACGACTTCCTCCACATACTAGTATCCCTGAATTTGATACCATTGATATGAGTTTTCAAAAATTTTAACTCGGAATAAATGCGAAATCATCAAATGACGGCATCCGTGGTGAGTTAGGAACCTTTCCCATTTCGATCAATGCTGAGATACAATTAATCAAATACTGGCACCGTCTAGCAAACTTACCCGAAGATTCTTTACTCCGTGAAGCATATCATGTTTTATTTAACTCTAGAAAAACAAACAAACTTTCCGGTGAATACGATTGGGCGAATCACGTAACTGACATTCTCAACTATAATGGTTTTGGGCATGTATGGACAAACCCGAGGTTGTATCATGTTGATATGCTAACCGACCAATTACGACTGAGCTTACGAGATATATACGTACAAGAATGGCATTCTTCTATCCAAAATAACTCCAAACTTTCCATTTATTCTACGCTTAAGGAAAGATACGGACAAAAAAAGTATATATCTTTCGAATGTACATAGTTTTAAACTTCGTAGAGCAACCACAAAGATAATAATAATATAAGAATCTGTAGTCACAAACTAAATGTAGAAGCCGGGAGATATACTAAAATTCCCCCTGACCAGAGGTTTTGCCCATTCTGCCCAAATGAGATCGAAGACGAACGCCACTTTGTTTTGGATTGTTCACAATATATAATGATAAACGCACAAAGCTATTCACATTACTTTCAATTTGCTTTAAAGAATTTGCTACTCTCTGGTCGATAGATAAATTCAACTAAATTTACATTCTGGGAGGCGGTAACCCTTATTGTGTGCAAGTAGGCAAATATATTCACGAATACTTATACCGTAGAACCAATAGTGTAAATGACATGCTAGACCCAATATGTTGATTTATTCATACCTGTAGAAATCCATATATGTCTGTTTAGTTGTACTGTAAGTAGTTGTTATAGACCTTATGAAAGTCGCTGTAATTTTGTCGTGTCAATAAAGATTTGTCGTATTCACATGTACAGACAGTTATATCTAGAGCCTCAAAATGGTTAAATCCATGAATGTATTGCATAATAGAGTACCCTGCTGCACTCGGTGCTAATCTGAATACCCAACTTCACTCAGTAAAAATGTTTGGAGTTTGAAATTAACCATTTATATAACAACAATACGGCTTCGTATCCCTTCCAGCTACGGGGACAAGATTAGCACAGTACTATGTCACATTTAGCAAATTGTTCTAGCTATAGGAATATAGGTCAATATAGTCACATCACAATACAGAACGGACAGTTGCACCATAGACTAAAAAGGCCGAGAGGACTTACTAACTTTATGAAGTGGCCATTCGTTTCCTTATTGATCCCATCTATGTTACTTACGATTGAATCTACCATTCATGTTTATACAACATATTGTACGAGGGTATCAAGGAACTAACCTCCTACCATGACAGACCACACCGTCTTATCTACACAAGTTGCCATAACAGGATGTCTTCGGGTGCTCCGTTTTACTTGACTTGGAACCATCGTTAATAAATTTTAAATTATAGATTATCTCAATGTCCCATTATGATATTACTCCGAATCTAACCTAATGCTAATTGACATGATAGCTTTTCTCTGACGGTGTTCTCTCCCCCAAGAGATCTGTAGTGCAACCTTGCAATTATTAAAATGTTTTTGGTTCTTTTTGTACCTGCTTCACACATAACATATTAAGAGAATCTCAATAAAAAAACACCCTTCTCTTTGTGTATATATAGACTTTCATTGACTCCGTACTGATAAATGTCAGTTTAGGCGGATGTTGAGATTGATCTCGCCAGCGAAAGCGACTTTCAAACACTACAACCAGAGTTTGTTCAAATTCTGAAAGACATCTAACTGGATATATGGTACTAGCCTCCTTTGCAGACTTTCGGAGCAGCTTTGTGTATTTTTTGGGGGAGGGGGGGGGGAGCACTTCACGATTCGCGATTTTTAAAAGTTTACTACCGTAACGGTTCTCTATGCCGGAGTTGGTCGGGAGAAGGAGTTATACCGCCCCTGCCAACTCCCTTCCCCGGTATAATGTTAGTGAACCTTAGTCCATGTTGAAAATCGCAAATCAGAGCTACACCAAAAATAAACACCGCCGCTCTGCTAAGCCTGTGAAGGAGGCTACAACAAAACAATATCATGGCGTCCAGTGTCCCAAAAAAAACCTTTCCCGCTTCTTTACCTTTGTGGGCCGCTTATTAATTTGACAGTTTGCTAATTGTTAGGCTGAGTAGCAAAATTGTAGGTCAAATAGAGTCTATAAGACTAACATATAGTCAGAATATAGAATACCAAACTTACGCTAGGCTAAAGTAACAACTTATGTTTAATGCTATGTAAGGCAAAGATTCGAGGGATAGTTAGAGTTATAGTGAGAAATGCCAAGTACGTTTTACAATAGTTAGAGTTTTGTTAGAGTGATATGATTTGATAGAGTGCACTTTTATCGTAAAAGCAGGGACCAATTCATAATAGTGTGAAGATTACAAATGTCTCCAAACACCATATCCATTGGATTTTGGAATGTGCATGGTTTGGGAAAGAAACTTGAAGAAGATAGCTTTAGACGTAGCTTAGAACAATTGCATCTATTCTCTCTCCTCGAAACATGGAGTAGCGAAACTTCAGAGATTGACCTACCAAATTATCAACATTTTTCATTTCTCAGGAAAAAACAGGCTAAAGCTACTAGGCGGAATTCAGGCGGAGTTATTTTTCATTTCAGAAACGAATTAGCAAAATTTATAAAGAGAGAGAATAGCACTTCGGATTGCAAGGATATTCTCTGGATCCGTGTGGCCAGGGAACTGCTTGGCCTGTCCAGAGATGTATTCATATATAGTCCTATACACTCCACAATTCACAAAAGAGCCGAAGAGTCTATCAGCTCTTTACTTACTTAGTACTTAGGTCCTCCTGTGCCATGAGGCACATTGGGCAGCAAGATATAGATATCAGCTCTATCTTTGATATATTAGAACAGGACGTGGCGCGTTTCACGTCCAGAGGATATGTAATTCTCGGTGGGGACTTTCATAGCTGATTAGACTCCCTAAAAGATTTCTCCGAAGAAGCCTCAATTGATTCTGAATTTAAACCACAACAACTCCTTCAAAATCTTGACATCCCTAAAAAAAATTTCGATAAAAACTCGCCCAACACTTTCGGCAAAGATCTGATTGATTTATGCTGCCAATCCGATCTAAGAATTCTAAATGGGCGAGTCCTAGGAGATCTAAGCGGCCGAATCACGTGCTACCAGCCAAATGGCTGTAGCACTGTAGACTATGCCATAGCCAGCAGTAACCTCTTCCACAACATTAATATATTTAAAGTACACCCATTAACAGAATTTTCCGACCATTGCATGATATCACTAAATCTTAATACACTTATTCATGAACCCCAAAACGAGACAACAACAAAAGCAAAAACTAATACGCGACCTTTCCCAGACAGGTTTGTCTGGGGACCGGACTCTCGCGAAAAGTTTACAAATGCTTTCGACGCAGCCACGCAATATCGCACAAACTTGAAAATTCTATATTGTTAACCCACCAAACCCCAGAATTAGACATTGAGAAAGAAGTCTACAAATTCCAAGATATTCTTAAAATAGCAGGTAACATGTCACTACAGGTAAAACATAGCAAGAAACGGAAAACATTAAGAACTAGAGTTCAACGAACCCATCTCTTCGCCAAATAATCATGCCTTTATTTAAGACTTTAAGGTCTTATTCATGTATTACTAAATAGCAAATGAACTGTGTTCCTCACAAACACAGAAATATTACCAAAAACCAGACTGTGACCTGACAGATGACATGGTAGCATCCCTGGTCAATCAGAATTTCATGCTTGTCAAAGACTTTGTCCCCAGTGTAAGGGCGTCCAGCTCACAAGCTGGCTGCTCCAGCAAAACATCTGTATAACAGATGTGTCCATAGATATAGGTCAAAATGAGATATATATAGAGCACAGTTTTATTTCTGTTAATAAGTTTTGCTGCAGTACCTTAGGAAGCCGCTAGGGGGCCCACTATCATAATCTATCTTCGTTTTCCTGACCCCTACCCACCTACCAAATATTATCAGGATTTTTTTCAAGGCTTCTCGAGTTATGCATTCCACAAACAAACGGACGCACACACTCGGCCTGCTACCGTCCTAACGGAAAATGCTACGTCAACTATTTTCGAACACAACCTTCCTTTCCGCAACCGCTACTTAAATACCAAATATCATGAAAATCCATACACAGCTTCTTGAATTATATGCTGTTAGCATGGATTTATGAACTTTCCTCATTAATTATGCAAATTAGCTACTGATTTGCATAATTAGTATTACATTGTATAAATCATCACTCATTCTATCTACATACTGAAAATCCTGATGATCCGTTTACACATTCTCGAGTTATTCTCGTCCAAAGTTTGAACGGAACTCGGTGCCTGCAGTTCCCAAAAAGCCGCTAGGGGGTCCAAACTCACAGCACTTACTCTCTGTTCCAAGGGCTATCTACCACTCAAAAATCATGACCACAGCATGTCCAGAACACGAAGTGTCAAAATTAAAAGTTTTGCTGCAATACCTTAGGCAGCCACTAGGGTGCCCATTATCGAACTTGACCTTTGTTTTCCTAACCCCCATCCACCTAACAAATATAATCAGGATCCATTCAAGGGTTCTCGAGTTATCTTGCATACAGACAAACGCACTTACATACAAATCCCGCTACAGCACCGTAGGTAAGAGCCAGGTAAACCATTTTCGCACTTGACCTTCCTCTCCAAAACTGCTACACACCTACTAAGTTTCGTGAAAATCGCCCAGCTAGATTTTGACTTATGCTGCCCAAAACAAACCGCAAAAAAATACCAAGCTCACTGCAGTACCGTAGGAAGACGCCAGGTAAACCGTTTTCAAACTTGGCATTTCTTTTGGCAACCGCTACACACCTACCAAAAATCACAAAGTTCCATCCACAATTTCTCGAGTTATATGCTATTGACCTACATACAGACCCAAGTCGACCAAAAACATACTCTTCTTGGCGAAGAGAACGAATAAAAAGTGGTTCAACAAAAACTGCTGAGGCCCGCGGAATGAGCTCCGAAATATACAATATTTACTGGAACGAAACCCAAAGAACCCCTTTAATAGAGGTAGCTATATTTAGGAAGAAAAAAGAATACAACAAACTAATATGATTGATAAACAGAATTTTGACACCGCACTTGAGAAGAAGATTTTAGGCAAACTAAAGGTATTAGATGAACGCAACACTAAGCAAGGGCCTATAGATTACTCAATCACAGAGTCAGAAATCAGTTGTTCAATAATGGCTCTCAAAAATAAAAAGGCGAGCGGCGAAGACATGATAAGTAACGAAATGCTGAAAGCAGGACACTACATACTATTACAACCTCTTGTTGAATTATTTAATCGCATTTTTTCAAGTGGAACATTCCCCCAAACCCGGTCAAAAAGCTACATAGTGCCCATATTCAAATCAGGAAGAAAAGACGACACAAACAACTACCGCAGCATTTCTATTTCTAGTTGTCTCGGAAAACTATTTACATCTATACTCAACAGAAGAATCTCCTCTTTTCTCGAGGAAAACGAAATACTCAAACCTAACCAAGCTGGGTTCAGGAAAAAACAACAGAACATCAGGCAATATATTTGTCCTGAAAACCTTAATATCCAAATACAAACAATCAAGAAAACAACTATTTGCCTGCTTCGTGGATCTATCTAAAGCATTTGATTCAATTTGGCATGAGGGCCCTCTATTCAAAATTCTATCAAAAGGCATTTCCGGCAGATTTTTACACCTTATACAGCCAATGCGTAGTGAGTGCACGTGTTAAAACCAATACAGGATTGAGCGAAAATTTCCCTGTCGAGATAGGAGTTAGGCAGGGTTGCGTTCCAAGTCCTTCGCTGTTTAACCTGTATGTAAGTGACTTGGTATGTGAATTGAATACGAAAGATTTTGATGCACCTCTGTTAATTACATCCAGCGTATCAAGTCTATTGTATGCAGACGACCTCGTTCTACTATAAACTAGCCAAAATGGCCTGCTAAATGCAATAAGTACTCTAAGTCGCTACTGCAACAAATGGGAATTATCAGTGAACTAGGATAAGATAAAAATAATTGTATTCAACAAAAAGGGACATATGTTTCCAAATCTCAAATTCCATTTACTCAACAAAGACATAGAAATAGTTTCCTCGTACTGCGATTTAGGAGTGGTGTTTACAGCTGGGTGTAATTTCACCACAGCAATGAAAGCACTGCAAAAAATGACTGCCAGGGCTCTGTTCAACATCAAAACAACCCTGGGTGACAGCAATCCTTCAGTGTCAGTGTATTGTAAACTATTTGATGCCTGCATAGTCCCAATATTAACTTACGGTGCAGAGGTATGGGGTAAGAGTGGATTAAATGACAAGTCGCCTATTGAACAACTTCATCTTAAGTTTTGCAAATCAATTTAAGGGGTACGAAAAAATGCGAGTAACCTTGCAACAAGGGCAGAACTTGGAAGGTACCCCCTGTGGATCGAAGTGTATACAAGATATTGTATTCGTATTACAAAAGATTAGTTACAGAAGTACCAACAAGTAGCCTACAATTCTCTCCGTGTACAACAGGACTTACACAAACGTAACATACCATGCTATCCAATGTTAGTAACATCCTGGAGGAGTCAGGTTTTGCCTACCTATTGCTTAACAGTGAGCACAACACATCATTCGCTCAGTCCAAAGTAAAACAAAGACTAAAAGACAACTTTGTTCAAAACTTCTACTCAGATCTTAACTCTCCTGGCACGAAGGAAAATCAAGGAAATGAGTTAAGAACTTACAGAAAATTTAAGCATTCGCATGAAAGAGAGAATAACCTGGATATAGCAAATTTCAGCTATCGCCGAGCCATGACCAAACTAAGGATCAGCGATCACCTACTAGAAATTGAAGCTGGTAGATATAACCGAACTCCTCCTGATGATAGACTATGTATATTTTGCGATAAGAGTCTCGTGTATGTAGAAAACGAAGTGCACTTTGTCCTAGAGTGTTCACTGTACAAAGATCTGCAAAATGCATTTGTTAATGCTACACATGTAGATAAAAAATATGCGCAACTAACGAAGGAAGATCTGTTCAATACCTTAATATGTTATCATCTCACTACGATATACTGGAAAAACTCTAGATCTGTAAGTTCGTCTACACATGCTTTAAGAAGAGAGAAGAAGCATGTAAACTGTAATATATGTATAGCTTTCCGTTCACTCTCTTTGTAACAAACTGACTGCATTTAGCCCCGATGGGGCATTAATAAACTTCATTGTCATTAATTCCATCAACAGGTTTTGTTATGGTATGTTTCGTTCGTTTGGAATCGTCGAGTTATCATAAGCGTTTGAGTTGGTGTGACTGCACAACTCGAAAAGCCGTGGTTTGAAACTTTGATTATGTTCGGTTCCGTCGGTTTATTTGCCGGCGTGGATTGTTCAGTAGTCACATGTGATTGCGCAACTCAAGAACCCGTGGGTGACTTTTTTTATGACGAAGGACAGGAGGACAGAATCTTTTATGGCCTTCTGACGCCATTCTCTGAACTTTACTAAAGGAACAATGAACCCCACAGAAATCTCAACTTCAAAAAGTCTTATCGAGAGAAAATCTAAAATCCATTCTAAGTCTTACAATCCCCTAATGACTCAATTTTTTTCCAAATGTATGGAAGTAGAATATCTCCTGTATTTGGGATAGTGACTTTGGGCGCCTTGCAACAGCGATCTTGAACAACGCGGTAGAAAACGAAGCATTTGACTTGATTAACTTGCGTGCATTCGATGTTATAATGAAAAGTTCATGGATACCAAAAATAAAGTTGGTTTTGAGCCTTGGTAATCTTTGCTTCACTCTCGGTTTAGCCTGAGCTTATTTCCCTTCTTTCAGCTAACCTAGGCGGCTAAACAACTGATTTCAGCCATAGCAAATAGAAAATAGCTTCCCCAAATGGTTTCGAAACTTGAAAATCAATAACATTTTCTGTCTTCTGTGTGTTTTGACATAATCATCCCATGATAAAAAGTACATTGTGCACATGTGCTTACAAGTTTATTTAGATGTACGAGCCAGCAGTCGATCTATTATATTTTACAACCCCATTCGCTTAATACAATCCTACACACATGGAAACCTTCCGAATCTAGTACCAGTATTTTTTGTCAAGACAATAACATGTTTTCTGGGAATATCTACATGTAGTACCCTTCTTGAATAATGTACATGTTTAGTTAAAAGACAAGCAAAATTATTGGACAGAGCCGCACGAAGGAAACGCGGCGCGAGTCCATAGCTCATTCGGATGGTACTTGAATCAAACTTCAGTTATGTTTTTAAACATTATATACTGAAGTTAGAATACGTGAGGTTCTGTACACCATGCGGTTACGTAAAGCCAAAGGGTCAAAGAAGGTGTGGTTTAAACGCTCCATTTTGCGATGCCACTGTGACGATGACCTCACGTATTAAGCCTAAGGCTGTGCATGCGCATTTGAAGTGTATTCTGCACGAACCAAGTAGACTGAACTTTGTCCATTGGGAACCACTCAGCAAAACACGGAAAACCCAATTAATATTTCAAGTGACTAAATCAGGTGCGACTAAGTTTTTCATTTTGATAAATTTCGTTTTCTTCGGGTCCATGTAAAAGTAGAACAGTAAAAAAAAATTGTATGATATTTCCCGAAAAAGGTCGTTTTTCTCAACACATGTTCATCTACAAACACAAGCTGATGATGCAATCCATCACGTGAACACTGGGTGTGATACAGCTTCAACCAATCAGCTGTAAGCCCGTAGCGTCATGTAATTAAGACGAAGACGCAATGAACTTTACCAAGGAAAAATGAACCCCACAGAAATCTAAGCTTCAAAAAGTCTTACGAAAGTCCTACAATCCCCAAATTTTCAAAATATATGGAAATAAGATATTTTTCTGTAGTTGGGATAGCGGCTCTGAGCTACTGGCAACAACGGTGTTGTACAACAGTGGAAAAATTAAGCATTGGACTTAATTAACTTGCGTGCATTCGATGTTATAATGAAAAGTTCATGGATACCAAAAATAAAGTTGGTTTTGAGCCTTGGTAATCTTTGCTTCACTCTCGGTTTATTCTGAGCTTATTTCCCTTCTTTCAGCTGTCCTCGGTGACTAGCCTTAGTCTAAAAGTATCAACGACTGGTTTCAGCCATTGAAGGCAAATAGAAAAAAAAATGGCTTCTCCGAACGATTTCAAAACATGAAAATCAACAACATTTCCTGTCTGTCTTCTGACTGCGTGTTTTGACACACATATACCATGACGAAACGTCCATTGTGTACATGTGTGCACAAGTTTATTTAGATGTACGATTTATCCGAGGACTCGATGTTTGCAACCCCGTTCGCTTGATACAATATTACACACATGTAAACCTTCAGGGCCTAGTCCCTTGACAACAGCAAGTTTTCCGGGAATATCCACATGTGTATGAATGAAGACCTTTATTGCACATTTTTGCCACACCGGGCTAAGTACAGGTCAAAAGAAGACATGTTGAAAAGATACAGTTCACAGATACAAAATGAGACTATTGCTGGATAAATGCAACTTCTCGTCGCTTTTCTGTTATAGTGGAGATAAAAGAGCAGATATGTTTCATGATCGATGGTTTGTCTAGTTGCATTAGGAATATGAATTTTTCTACGGAACTTAGGTGTATGAAATAAGGAAATTGGTTTTGTATAACCTTATACAGTTCATTTCTCTCTGCGGTATACAATCTACATTCTACTACAAAATGACGTTCGTCCTCTATTCTGTCTTATTTACAATATTTGCATAGTTTTCGTTCCAGAGGGGTGCGGGTATGTCTTCCTGTTTCAATATGAAGTTGATGGCAGCTAATCCTCAGTCTTGTGGTACCCTTCTTGAATAATGCACATGTTTAGTTAAAAGACAAACAAAATTATTGGACAGAGCCGCACGAAAGAAACGCCACGCGCGTCCCTAGCTCGTTCGGATGAGATACTTGTATCAAACTTCAGACAAGTTCAGTAAAGTTTGATACGTGAGGTTCTGTGCACCATGCGGTTACATGAAAGGTCAAAGAAGGTGTGGTTTAAACGTTCCATTTTGCGATGCCACTGTGACGATGACCTCACGTATTCACCTCTACAGACGCCTAAGGCTGTGCATGCGCATTTGAAGTGTATTCTGCACGAACCAAGTAGTCTGAACTTTGTCCATTGGAAACCACTGAGGGACAAGATAAAGAATAGACACTAGGAAATAGGGAAAATCCACTTGATATTTCAAGAATTGATTTGGTAATAGATCTTGAATGAGTGGGTTATTCAATCACGTGGGTTTGTTAATCCAAATGTTTTCAACTAGCATCGAATAATCTAATTTCCTCAATCCCCTTTTCTCCCTTACAATAGACAACCCCGAATTGTTGGCCTTTGGTCCGGCACGTTGCAGTATTGTTGATGCATTGTAGTATCTCTAAACTTCTTTCCATTCAAGAACCCAATCAATGCATGTGCACGTGTCTGTTCGTTTGCGTTTATACATTTTTTTGTCTTTGTGATTAACTGTTCTTTTCAAAAATTAAATGATATTCCCCTAAATGGCCGTTTTTTTCTAACACATGTCAATCTGCAAACAAACACTGATTATGAAATCATTCACGTGAACATTGGGTGTGTTACAACTTAAGCCAATCAGCTTCAAACGCGTAGCGTCATACGATTCAGACAAAGAGGGTAAGGGGCTTTACTAAGGGACAATGACCTAGAAGGAAATCTCAGCTTCAGAATTTTCCTGGAAACTTGTCCGAGAGCAACTGAATCCAGAAAATATTTTTTCAGTTTTAATTCTCCTTCTCTGATGGTCTTTATGAAGGTAAAACAAATCTCAAAACACGGCAATCTTCCAGCACAAGTTGCCAATGCACCACGATCGTGTATTTCTATCTTTTTTGTGACTCCCATTCGTGAATATTGTGTTTGCCTGTAATTTTTAGACCATCAGCTTAATACTCGTAGTTTCACATAGACATTAGAATGAGACAATGGCTTTATGAAGGGACAGTGAATTCCACATATAGCCTAGCTTCGGAAACGTCCTAAGGCTTAGATCCCAATTGGAAAAATGGGCCACGCCGGATAGTTCACGGGCTGCTTTATGGCACTTTCGGGCGGATAAATTTGAGTACCGTTTTTTTTTTTTTAAACCGAGTTAAAATTGGGCCGGCACCCTGTAACAAATAGACGCCGTGATCTACCTGTGGGCTACACCGAGGGGTGTCCGGCAGTCCACCGGCGCAAATTTGTGTCTTCGGAGCCCGGCCGGGGCTACATCCACTGCGGGTTCCAGTGCAA
Source organism: Branchiostoma floridae (assembly GCF_000003815.2). Lineage (NCBI taxonomy): Eukaryota > Metazoa > Chordata > Leptocardii > Amphioxiformes > Branchiostomatidae > Branchiostoma > Branchiostoma floridae. Next base: position 14,458,800 of record NC_049985.1, on the reverse strand, counting down.
TTGGGACCTACGCCTAACCAGAAAAAATCGAACCAACAAAAGTTTGTTGTTGTCTTTTCAAGTTCCGGTTAAGGTATTAGGAGTAAGATCAGAGTGCAGATAAAAAAAATCTTAATGACGTTTCCCTGAAAGGTCGTTTCAACGAACACGTCTACAAACACTACAACACCACGATCAGTCGCTAGAATCAAAGTCAATGTATCCTCAACACTTCTGGTGAACATTGAATGAGTTTCAACTCATCGGATTTATACATACATGTATAGCAGTAACAGTAAAAAGACGGCTACAAAATGCACTCACTATCAGTCTTAAATTAAGTTCGAGGCGTCACTTGGGGGGAAAGAGTCATCTGCAAAACCCTGCGTACTCAAAGTCATGGTTGTCTTTCGCCTGAGAGTACTCGCTGACAATTGCAACTCTGCAAGTGAATCCACATGCTCTACGTATAGGGCTCGACAATACCATGTGTAAAATAAAGCTTGATTCCAAAAAACTGCCTACATACTATGGTAAATTGAGCAAGCCTCTTTCCGCATTATGCAAAACTCAATCACATGTCGGCTGAACTTTATCGTTAATGCTTGTGATTTTTAGAAAGTTAACGTGAAAGTCGGGCAAAAGCATCTAAACTTTGCTTTTAGAATAATTATTAAGAATATGAGTGATATTGTGAGATCACACACTGCATGAAACCAGCATTCAGAATATGCAGGATAATGTTGAGTCACACACTCCTGCATGAAAAGGGGTCTAACCGGAATGTTTACTTTTTGTGAGGCACTAAGTATTGAACTATGAACTTCCACATGACATGTCGGCTGCATATCAAAGGCAAAGGCCTGGCTATTGTTTACTGCAGTTCTCTAGCTGTCTGCACACAGAAAGCTAAGAACAGAGATGGATGGAGGAGATTTGTGCTAGAGGCAACCATGGTCCCTGACCCTCCTAATGAGGATGGGACTAGGTGAGGTGAGGTGAGGAGCGCGAGATAGCAAATCAAAATATCACAGTTGGAGTCTTTCATTAATATAAATTCAGTAAAGTTTTTTTATTAGATATTTATTTATTTTCCATTATGATAAACAAAACATACAGACATTACAAAAAATAAGATGAAGCCACCCCTAGCAGATGCGTTACAACGAAATTAATAAATTGATAAAGAATGACATGGTATGATGAATAAAAATGCAACTTAAGCTTTACATAAAGAAAATTGATAAGTCGATAAATAATGAGACAGTATGGTAAAACGAAGATGAAAGTTCAGTAAAGTTTAATACGTGAGGTTCTGTGCACCATGCGGTTACATGAAAGGTCAAAGAAGGTGTGGTTTAAACGCTCCATTTTGCGATGCCACTGTGACGATGACCTCACGTATTCACCTGTACAGACGCCTAAGGCTGTGCATGCGCATTTGAAGTGTATTCTGCACGAACCAAGTAGTCTGAACTTTGTCCATTGGAAACCACTGAGGGACAAGATAAAGAATAGACACTATGAAAATAGGGAAAATCCACTTGATATTTCAAGAATTGATTTGGTAATAGATCTTGAATGAGTGAGTTATTCAATCACGTGGGTTTGTTAATCCAAATGTTTTCAACTAGCATCGAATAATCTAATTTCCTCACTCCCCTTTTCTCCCTTACAATAGACAACCCCGAATTGTTGGCCTTTGGTCCGGCACGTTGCAGTATTGTTGATGCATTGTAGTATCTCTAAACTTCTTTCCATTCAAGAACCCAATCAATGCATGTGCACGTGTCTGTTCGTTTGCGTTTATACAGTTTTTGTCTTTGTGATTAACTGTTCTTTTCAAAAATTGAATAATATTCCCCTAAATGGCCGTTTTTTCTAACACATGTCAATCTGCAAACAAACACTGATTATGAAATCATTCACGTGAACATTGGGTGTGTTACAACTTAAGCCAATCAGCTTCAAACGCGTAGCGTCATACGATTCAGACAAAGAGGGTAAGGGGCTTTACTAAGGGACAATGACCTAGACAGAAATCTCAGCTTCAGAATTTTCCTGGAGACTTGTCCGAGAGCAACTAAATCCAGAAAATATTTTTTTCAGTTTTAATTCTTCTGCTCTTATGGTCTTTATGAAGGTAAAACAAATCTCAAAACACGGCAATCTTCCAGCACAAGTTGCCAATGCACCACGATCGTGTATTTCTATCCTTTTTGTGACTCCCATTCGTGAATATTGTGTTTGCCTGTAATTTTTAGACCATCAGCTTAATACTCGTAGGTTCACACATAGACATTAGAATGAGACAATGAACTTTATGAAGGGACAGTGAATTCCACATATAGCCTAGCTTCGGAAACGTCCTAAGGCTTAGATCCCAATTGGAAAAAGGGGCCACGCCGGATAGTTCACGGGCTGTTTTATGGCACTTTCGGGCGGATAAATTTGAGTACCGGTTTTTTTTAAAGACCGAGTTAAAATTGGGCCGGCACCCTGTAACAAATAAACGCCGTGATCTACCTGTGGGCTACACCGAGGGGTGTCCGGCAGTCCACCGGCGCAAATTTGTGTCTTCGGAGCCCGGCCGGGGCTACATCCACTGCGGGTTCCAGTGCAATTGGGACCTACGCCTAACCAAAAAAAATCGAACCAAGAAAATTTTGTTGTTGTCTTTTCAAGTTCCGGTTAAGGTATTAAGAGTAAGATCAGAGTGCAGATAAAAAAATCTTAATGACGTTTCGCTGAAAGGTCGTTTCTACGAACACGTCTACAAACACTACAAAACCACCATCAGTCTCTAGAATCAAAGTCAATGTATCCTCAACACTTCTGGTAAACATTGAATGAGTTTCAACTCATCGGATTTATACATACATATAAAGCAGTAACAGTAAAAAGACGGCTACAAAATGCCCTCACTATCAGTGTTAAATTAAGTTCGAGGCGTCACTTGGGGGAAAAGGGTCATCTGCCAAACCCTGCGTACTCAAAGTCATGGTTGTCTTTCGCCTGAGAGTACTCGCTGACAATGGCAACTCTGCAAGTGAATCCATATGCTCTACGTAAAGGGCTCGACAATACCATGTGTAAAATAAGCTTGATTCCGAAAAACTGCCTACATACTATGGTAAATTGAGCAAGCCTCTTTCCGCATTATGCAAAACTCAATCACATGTCGGCTGAACTTGAACTTTAATTCTTGTGATTTTTAGAAGCGTGAAAGTCGGGCAAAAACATCTAAACTTTGCTTTTAGAATAATTATTAAGAATATGAGTGATATGGTGAGATCACACACTGCATGAAACCAGCATTCAGAATATGCAGGGTAATGCGGGGTCACACACAATAACTTCTGCATGAAAAGGGGTCTAACCGGAATGTTTACTTTTTGTGAGGCACTAAGTATTAAACTATGAACTTCCACATATGACATGTCGCCTGCATATCAAAGGCACAGACCTAGCTATTGTTTACTGCAGTTCTCTAGCTGTCTGCACACAGAAAGCTAAGAACAGAGATGGATGGAGGACATTTGTGCAAGAGGCAACCATGGTCCCCGACCCTCCTAATGAGGATGGGACTAGGTGAGGTTAGGTGAGGAGCGCGAGATAGCAAATCAAAATATCACAGTGGGAGTCTTTTATTTATAGAAGAGAGAAGAAACATGTAAACTGTAGTATATGTATAGCTTTCCGATTACTCTCTATGTACCAAACTGACTGCATTTAGCCCCAATGGGGCATGAATATGCAATAAACTTCATTGTCATTGTCATTGTCATTAATATAAACTGATTCAACACCAGGATACCTTAGCTATACAAATATACGACATGCATGTTTTTGCTTTTTTCCTTCCACTTTTGTATGTTTCCTCAATTTACAGTTCTTTGGTAGTATTTTTGTCTCTATAATGATTCTATTGATTGGGGTTAAAATCAGAATCAATGAATTTATGTTGTAAACATCAAATTTATCTGTTGATATCGGTGTGTTTCTTTCTTAAATAGAGGGCTTGAGGAGACAATATTTTGTAGTCAACAATCAACATTCCCAACGCCAAATGTCAAGAGCACGTGAAGTCGGTAATTGTCAATAGGGCAGACTGGTTTTTTAGGGTGACAAGAAAGCATTCATTTTGGCCCAGCGGAGACTTATCTGTCCACGATAGGTGTGATATAGATACTACAATGTTTTCGGGCGATGAAAGTTCCCAGAAAGACTAGAGATGGAACCAAAGATAGATACTTCTTTTGTAGCCGTACATTAATCCAAGTGTTTGACTGCCCTTTTCACACATACAAGTATACGGGTTTGTCGCTTATTATCATGCTATCAATTTACAGAAAAGAGAGTACTAGTATTGAAATGACTTACCCTGAAAGTTCACATGGTCTGATCGTTTGTGCACTTGTTTAATTTTTTATTCTACCATAGATAGGCGACACGTATGCAACACGTATATCTAGAGCATCGACGTGGTTGAATCCATGAAGGTTTGGTACAATAGAAAGGTAAAATTTAAACACTTAACGTTATATCTAGAGCCTCGAAATGGTTAAATCCATGAAGGTATGGTACAACAAAGTACCCTGCTGCACTCGGTGCTAACTGAATACCCAACTTCACTCAGTAAAACTGTTTGGAGTTTGAAATTAACTTAATTAACTATATGATTTGATTACATTTGTAACTACAATACTGCTTGATATCCATTCCAGCTACGGGACAAGATTAAAACTATGCAACATTCAGAAAAATGATCTATGAAATATCGGTCGTTATAGTCCAAATCCAGAAGGGAACAGCTGCACTAAAGACGAAAAGCTGTGAGTATTAAGCCCGTGATCAAAAAGGCACAGAGGATTTACACACTTTACTATATACCCTCAAGACAAGCACAAACATTATGAAGTGGCAATTCATCCACTTCAACATATTGTACGTATACTGGCGTATCAAGGAACTAACCTAGTCCTACCATGACAGAGTACACCGTGTTATCTACACAAGTTGCCACAACAGGATGTCTTCGGGTGCTCCGTTTTACTTGACTTGGAGCTAACGTTAATAAATCCTTATTATACATCATCCCAATGTACCATTCTCCGAATCTTTTTGTACCTGTTTCACGTATAGCATAAGAAAATCGCAATGAATTAACACACACCTCCCCGTACAGATAAATGTCAGTTTAGGCGGATGTTGAGATTGATCTCGCCAGCGAAAGCGACTGTCAAACACTCCAACCTGAGTTTCGTCAATTTCTCAGAGACATCCAACTGCATATATGTTCCTTGGACAAGATAACTACTACTAATCTATCAAATTCAACGGTCCTGTGGTATAAAGAATGTAATCTACGCCCTACAAGGCTGCGCTGTATGTGCTACTGTATATGCTTTCTTGCGAACACAAGTCCCATGAAAATAGAATAAAGGCCTCCTTTTACCCCTTGTCACATTACGCGAATATCGATCGGACGACGATTCTGCGAGCTCTAAATGACATTTTCGTGAGTAAGACGTCCGGTGTTCTCACGATCGTCTCGCGATTTTTCGGGATCAAAGGCGATTTTCAGGGGTCGTACGTGACAGTGACAGTTTTGGGGCGAAAAATACGCAAGACCCTCTGAAAATCTTAGAATTGGCAGACCTTCCAGCGATCGCGAAGTACATCCGAAGATCTCCAAGCAGATCTTGCGGTGGTTTAAGAGATCGCTGGAAGGTCTGCCAATTCTAAGATTTTCAGAGGGTCTTGCGTATTTTTCGCCCCAAAACTGTCACTGTCACGTGAGACCTTCGAAAATCGCGTTTAATCCGGAAAAAGCGCGAGATGATCGTGAAACCGAGAGCTTTCTTCTGAAACGAGATATATTTCGGGGCAAAAGCTGTCTTTTCAATGTATGACTGTTCCATTGGTATCAGGCAATATCCGGACCCAATATCAATGATTCTAAGTAGCTCGGGAACCGAAAAGGCATCTAGCACGTCCTCTATGCGGGGGAGAAGGCATGAGGATTTTTTCGTGACCTCATTTCAGCCTCTATAGTCAAGAACAAATCTTTTTGTCCCATCCTTCCTAAATCACCAAAACACCCGGGGGCGCCCCCAGGGGGACTTCGGAATCCTCCAATAAAACCCCAAGGAAAAGAA